>NC_090371.1:9764600-9897100 GCF_036365525.1 Heterodontus francisci | reverse complement strand
TGGAGTGTTTGTGACGTTCCAGAGTTCACTGGGTTACAGCTAGTCATGCATTTCCAAAGCATGAATAGTCATTACCCGACAATTATTTCAATTTAACCTGCCAGATTACATACCAGCGAACGGTATTCCTGTGCCACCCATTTACACTTGTTTAAAAGGTGGCGTACACCAATCGGCTTTGTGCATTTGTGTCTGAGGGCAGTGGCTTCATTTCTTGAACTCATCGGCAGAAGGAAGGCCAACGTTGGAATGGATGTTTGTCTCCGAACTCGGCACCAGCAACGGCGATTCTTCTCGGGATGGTGGGGAAGGCATGGGTGAGAAGGACACAGGGTGGGGTCTCGGGTGGGTGAAGGTGCAGGGGAGGGTAGTCAGGCGGGACAAAGGCTGGGGTCTTGGGTGGGTGAAGGTGCAGGGGAGGGTAGTCGGGCGGGACACAGGGTGAGTGAAGGTGCAGGGGAGGGTGGTCGGGCAGGACACAGGGTGGGGTCTCAGGTGGGTGAAGGTACGGGGAGGGTAGTCGAGCGGGTCACAGGGTGGGGTCTCAGGTGGGTGAAGGTGCAGGGGAGGGTAGTCAGGCGGGACACAGGGTGGGGTCTCAATGCAGGAGATATGATAAGTAAGTTCACAGATGACACGGAAATTGGTGGTGTCGTAAATAGTGAGGAGGAAAGCCTTAGATTACAGGACGATATAGATGGGCTGGTAAGATGGGCGGAGCAGTGGCAAATGGAATTTAATCCTGAGAAGTGTGAGGTGATGCATTTTGGGAGGACTAACAAGGCAAGGGAATATACAATGGATGGTAGGACCCTAGGAAGTACAGAGGGTCAGAGGGACCTTGGTGTACTTGTCCATTGATCACTGAAGGCAGCAGCACAGGTAGATAAGGTGGTTAGGAAGGCATATGGAATACTTGTCTTTATTAGCCGAGGCATAGAATATAAGAGCAGGGAGCTTATGATGGGGCTGTATACAAAGAACAAAGAACAGTACATCACAGGAACAGGCCATTCGGCCCTCCAAGCCTGCGCCGATCTTGATGCCTGCCTAAACTAAAACCTTCTGCACTTCCAGGGACCATATCCCTCTATTCCCATCCTATTCATGTATTTGTCAAGATGCTTCTTAAACGTCACTATTGTACCTGCTTCCACCACCTCCCCCGGCAGCACGTTCCAGGCACTCACCACCCTCTGTGTAAAGAACTTTTCTCGCACATCCCCTCTAAACTTTGCCCCTCTCACCTTAAACCTATGTCCCCGAGTAACTGACTCTTCCACCCTGGGAAAAAGCTTCTGACTATCCATTCTGTCCATGCCGCTCATAACTTTGTAAACCTCTATCATGTCGCCACTCCACCTCCGTCATTCCAGTGAAAACAATCCGAGATTTTCCAACCTCTCCTCATAGCTAATGACCTCCAGACCAGGCAACATCCTGGTAAACCTCTTCTGTACCCTTTCCAAATCCTCCACGTCCTTCTGGTAGTGTGGCGACCAGAATTGCACGCAATATTCTAAGTGTGGCCGAACTAAAGTTCTGTACAGCTGCATCATGACTTGCCAATTTTTATACTCTATGCCCCGACCGATGAAGGCAAGCATGCCGTATGCCTTCTTGACTACCTTATCCACCTGCGTTGCCACTTTCAGTGACCTGTGGACCTGTACGCCCAGATCTCTCTGCCTGTCAATACTCCTAAGGGTTCCGCCATTTACTGTATACTTCCCACCTGTATTAGACCTTCCAAAATGCATTACCTCACATTTGACCGGATTAAACTCCATCTGCCATTTCTCCGCCCAAGTCTCCAACTGATCTATATCCTGCTGTATCCTCTGACAATCCTCATCATTATCCGCAACTCCACCAACCTTTGTGTCGTCTGCAAACTTACGAATCAAACCAGCTACATTTTCCTCCAAATCATTTATATATACTACAAAGAGCAAAGGTCCCAGCACTGATCCCTGCGGAACACCACTAGTCACATCCCTCCATTCAGAAAAGCACCCTTCCACTGCTACCCTCTGTCTTCTATGACCGAGCCAGTTCTGTATCCACCTTGCCAGCTCACCTCTGATCCCGCGTGACTTCACCTTTTGTACCAGTCAGCCATGAGGGACCTTGTCAAAGGCTTTACTGAAGTCCATATAGACAACATCCACTGCCCTTCCTTCATCAATCATCTTTGTCACTTCCTCAAAAAACTCAATCGAATTAGTGAGACACGACCTCCCCTTCACAAAACCATGCTGCCCCTCGCTAATATGTCCATTTGTTTCCAAATGGGAGTAAATCCTGTCCCGAAGAATCCTCTCTAATAATTTCCCTACCAATGACGTAAGGCTCACCGGCCTATAATTTCCTGGATTATCCTTGCTACCCTTCTTAAACAAAGGAACAACATTGGCTATTCTCCACTCCTCTGGGACCTCACCTGTAGCCAACGAGGATGCAAAGATTTCTGTCAAGGCCCCAGCAATTTCTTCCCTTGCCTCCCTCAGTATTCTGGGGTAGATCCCATCAGGCCCTGGGGACTTATCTACCTTAATGCTTTGCAAGACACCCAACACCTCCACCTTTTTGATAATGAGATGACTGAGACTATCTGCACTCCCTTCCCTAGGCTCATCATCCACCAAGTCCTTCTCTTTGGTGAATACTGATGCAAAGTACTCATTTAGTACCTCGCCCATTTCCTCTGGCTCCACACATAGATTCCCTTCTCTGCCCTTGAGTGGGCCAACCCTTTCCCTGGTTACTCTCTTGCTCTTTATATATGTATAAAAAGACTTGGGATTATCCTTAATCCTGTCTGCCAATGACTTTTCATGATCCCTTTTCGCCCTCCTGACTCCTTGCTTAAGTTCCTTCCTACTGTCTTTATATTCCTCAAGGGATTCATCTGTTCCTAGCCTTCCAGCCCTTACGAATGCTTCCTTTTTCTTTTTGACTCGGCTCACAATATCCCGTGTTATCCAAGGTTCCCAAAACTTGCCAAACTTATCCTTCTTCCTCACGGGAACATGCCGGTCCTGGATTCTAATCAACTGACGTTTGAAAGACTCCCACATGTCAGATGTTGATTTACCCTCAAACAGCCGCCCCCAATCTAAATTCTTCAGTTCCTGCCTAATATTGTTATAATTAGCCTTCCCCCAATTTAGCACCTTCACCTGAGGACTACTCTTATCCTTATCCACAAGTACCTTAAAATTTATGGAATTATGGTCACTGTTCCCAAAATGGTCCCCTACTGAAACTTCGACCACCCGGCCGGGCTCATTCCCCAATACCAGGTCCAGTACGGCCCCATCTCTAGTTGGACTATCTACATATTGTTTCAAGAAGCCCTCCTGGATGCTCCTTACAAATTCTGCCCCATCCAAGCCCCGAGCACTAAATGAGTCCCAATCAATATAGGGGAAGTTAAAATCACCCACCACCACAACCCTGTTACCTTTACATCTTTCCAAAATCTGTCTACATATCTGCTCCTCTACCTCCCGCTGGCTGTTGGGAGGCCTGTAGAAAACCCCCAACATCGTGACTGCACCCTTCCTATTCCTGAGCTCCACCCATATTGCCTCGCTGCATGACCCCTCTGAGGTGTCCTCCCGCAGTACAGCTGTGATATTCTCCTTAACCAGTAATGCAACTCCCCCACCCCTTTTACATCCCTCTCTATCTCGCCTGAAGCTTCTAAATCCTGGAACATTTAGCTGCCAATCCTGTCCTTCCCTCAACCAAGTCTCTGTAATAGCAACACCATCATAGTTCCAAGTACTAATCCAAGCTCTAAGTTCATCTGCCTTACCTGTTATACTTCTCGCATTGAAACAAATGCACTTCAGACCACCAGTCCTGCTGTGCTCTGTAACATCTCCCTGCCTGCTCTTCCTCTTAGTCTTACTGGACTGATTTACTAGTTCCCCCTCAGTTATTTCACTATCTGTCCTACTGCTCTGGTTCCCACCCCCCTGCCACACTGGTTTAAACCCTCCCGAGTGACGCTAGCAAACCTCGCAGCCAGGATATTTGTGCCCCTCCAGTTTAGATGCAACCCGTCCTTCTTGTACAGGTCCCATCTGTCCCTGAAGAGATCCCAATGGTCCAGATATCTGAAACCCTCCCTCCCACACCAGCTGTTTAGCCACGTGTTTAGCTGCACTATCTTCCTATTTCTAGGCTCACTGGCACGTGGCACAGGGAGTAATCCAGAGATTACAACCCTGGAGGTCCTGTCTTTTAACTTTCTACCTAACTCCCTAAACTCCCCCTGCAGGACCTCATCACTCTTCCTGCCTATGTCGTTGGTACCGATGTGTACCACAACCTCTGGCTGTTCACCCTCCCCCTTCAGAATGCCCCCTGTCTGTTCAGAGACATCCTTGACCCTGGCACCAGGGAGGCAACATACCTTCCTGGAGTCTCTGTCACGTCCACAGAAGCACCTATCTGTGCCCCTGACAATAGAGTCTCCTATAACTATTGCTCTTCTGCACTTTGTCCCTCCCTGCTGAACAACAGTGCCAGCCGTGGTGCCACTGCTCTGGCTGCTGCTGTTTTCCCCTGATAGGCCATCCCCCCCAGCAGTATCCAAAACGGTATACTTGTTAGAGAGGGGGATAGCCACAGGGTATTCCTGCACTGACTGCCTGCCCCTTCTAGCGGTCACCCATCTATCTGCCTGCACCTTGGGTGTAACCACGTCTCTAAAACTCCTGTCTATGACGCTTTCTGCCACCTGCATGCTCCTAAGTGCATCCAGTTGCCGCTCCAACCGATCCATGCGGTCTGTGAGGAGCTGTAACTGGGTACACTTCCTGCAGATGTAGTCGTTCGGAATGCTGGAAGGGTCACGGACTTCCCACATCTCACAGGTGAAGCACTTCACCCCTCTAACTGTCATTTCTAGCACTAATTAATAAATTAATTTGAGACAAATAAATACTTATAAAATCCTTACTAAATTGTTATAACTATCTGGTCCCTAGTGCTAGATTCCTACTATAAATATTAAATGCTAAGTAAATACAGTAATTTCCTCCCTCTGGTTTAGTTACTCTATTTATTAATTAGTTAATTCGGGTTTTAATCAATTTTTATCAATGTGTTATTTTCAAATTCAGTAAAAAAAAATTCCCTACCAGCCAATCAGGTCACAGCTTTCCTGTGACGTCACTTTCAGTTTTTTTTTAACCAGAGGTAAGTTTTTTATACTTACCGGTCCAGAACTCTGCCCTCCGAGTCTTCTCCCAGTCAGCTGTGCTCTTTGGAAGCTCTGGGCTCCCCTCACTCTGAGGACAGGTAGGAAATAAAGGAGCTCCTCATTCCCTCCTCACCGAACTTCCTCACTTACCAAACTTCCACTGTAGCACTCTACTGCAACCCAAGTCAGCAGTCCATTGCAAACAAAGTCAGCACGGTAAGCTGGCTCACTTTTATACTGACTCACTCTCGCCCCCTGAAAGCTGGTTTAAACCAATTCTCTAATTAACAAGGTGCAGCTGCAAGCAGAGCCTGAGTGAACCCTGTTTAAAGCTGGTCTAAAACTCACCTTTTCCAACCCTAACAGCAACTGTTAAGTTGATCTGCTAAATAAAAAACAGATTAGATTTAAGATAAAATTAACCCTTAATTATCCTCACTTACCAATCTTCCACTGTCACACTCTAATGCAACCCAAGTCAGCACTCCAGTTGGTTAGGCCACAGCTGGGACTGTGTACAGTTCTGGTCACCACACTATAGGAAGGATGTGATTGCACTGGAGAGGGTGCAGAGGAGATTCACCAGGATGATGCCCGGGCTGAAACATTTCAGCTATGAAGAGAAACTGGATAGGCTAGGGTTGTTTTCCTTAGAGCAGAGAAGGCTGACGGGGGACCTGATTGAGGTCTACAAAATTATAAGGGGCATAGATAGATTAGATAGAAAGAAACGTTTTCCCTCAGTGGAGGTGTCAATAACCAAGGGGCATAGATTTAAGGTAAGTGGGGTGCAGGAGGTTTAGAGGGGATTTGAGGAAATGTTTTTCATTCAGAGAGTGGTTGGAATCTGGAACGCACTGCCTGAAGGGGTGGTAGAGGCAGGAACCCTCACAACATTTAACAAGTATTTAAATGAGCACTTGAAATGCCATAGCATACAAGGCTGCAGGCCAAGTGCTGGAAAATGGGATTAGAATAGATAGTGCTTGATGGCTGGCACGGACACGATGGGCCAAAGGGCCTGTTTCTGTGCTGTATAACTATGACTCTATGACAGGGTGGGGTCTCGGGTGCATGGAGGAGCAGGGGAGGGAGGGGTGCAGCATCCTGGATGTGTACAAGTTGTTGTTGATATTGGAGTTGTCTGGGGGCAGGGGAGGGGGGGTTGTTTTGAGTATAACAGTAAAGTGATGGTCACGAGGGGCTTCAAGGATGTCCACGCCAGGGCCCTGTGGGGTGAATTCAGGGTACTGGCTGGCAGAGGGAATGGTCATAGTCATTGGGGGCAACTGGATTTCGTGGTGGGGTGGGTGAAGGTCGAGACTTAGATTTGGGTATTCTACAACATTATAGGGAGGGGACTCAGCAATAATACCAAGTTGGATTATAGGTGAATCTTGGGTTTGTGTCAGTATTTGGATGGTCACTGAAGTAGGATCAGTGTGAGGGATATTTGGATGGTCACTGAAGTAGGATCAGTGTGAGGGATATTTGGATGGTCACTGAAGTAGGATCAGTGTGAGGGATATTTGGATGGTCACTGAAGTAGGATCAGTGTGAGGGATATTTGGATGGTCACTGAAGTAGGATCAGTGCGAGGGATATTTGGATGGTCACTGGAGTAGGATCAGTGTGAGGGATATTTGGATGGTCACTGGAGTAGGATCAGTGCGAGGGATATTTGGATGGTCACTGGCGTAGGATCAGTGCGAGGGATATTTGGATGGTCACTGGAGTAGGATCAGTGTGAGGGATATTTGGATGGTCACTGGAGTAGGATCAGTGCGAGGGATATTTGGATGGTCACTGGAGTAGGATCAGTGTGAGGGATATTTGGATGGTCACTGGAGTAGGATCAGTGTGAGGGATATTTGGATGGTCACTGGAGTAGGATCAGTGTGAGGGATATTTGGATGGTCACTGGAGTAGGATCAGTGTGAGGGATATTTGGATGGTCACTGAAGTAGGATCAGTGTGAGGGATATTTGGATGGTCACTGGAGTAGGATCAGTGCGAGGGATATTTGGATGGTCACTGGAGTAGGATCAGTGTGAGGGATATTTGGATGGTCACTGGAGTAGGATCAGTGTGAGGGATATTTGGATGGTCACTGGAGTAGGATCAGTGTGAGGGATATTTGGATGGTCACTGGAGTAGGATCAGTGTGAGGGATATTTGGATGGTCACTGGAGTAGGATCAGTGTGAGGGATATTTGGATGGTCACTGGAGTAGGATCAGTGCGAGGGATATTTGGATGGTCACTGGAGTAGGATCAGTGTGAGGGATATTTGGATGGTCACTGGAGTAGGATCAGTGTGAGGGATGGCATGTTTACATTTATAGTGATCCGGTCTAAGGTAATGGGGGAGGTTCAATGGTGACAGAGGGAAGGTGTCAGGTAACATTGGGTGGGTCAAGGGTGATGGGCGCAGGCTGGAGGGCGGAAGGTGGGGAAACTTGCCTGGAATCTCTCCTGCACCTTTTTAACAAAAGATACTGTAAACCATGTGGCCACTCAAGGATTGCAAATCGGTGACATAATGGTAATGTGACAACTAGTAATCAGTGGACCTGGCTAATATGGGTGCAAGTCCCACCATGTCAGTTGGTGGAATTTAAATTCAATTAATTAATAAAAGCCTGGAATTGAAAGCTAGTCTCAGTAATGGTGCCATGAAACTATCATCGATTGTTGTAAAAAACTCATCTGGTTCACTAATGTCCTAGAGGGAAGGAAATCTGCTGTCCTTACCTGGTCTGGCCAACATGTGACTCCAGATACATGCCCTCTGAAATGGCCCAGCAAGACATTCAGTTCAAGGGCAATTAGAGACGGACAACAAATGCTGGCCTTGCCAGCGACGCCCACATCCCATGAAGGAACAAACAAAAATTGGGAGGCGACCAATGACAGTGGGTGGAATTTCCTGCTTGGTGCAGTTTTAGGCACATAAAAGCTATCTGCTCATCACTTACATTGTTCGGCTGACTGGCAAGAGAAGGCTGATTTCGAACACCCTTCTCTTTTCAGCAGTTACGAAGCTGCAAACACGCGGGTCTCATACCTCAATTTGTCTCCTACCATTGGAGGAAGAGCAGAGGATGTGACTGAGGAGGGCTTTTGCTGCTCTGTCAAAGATACCACAATGCCTGTGGATGTCACATGAGATAGTCACTGAGATTTGTCATTCAGCATGACCTGCAACTGTGTGGTTTCGGTGGGAATCCCATGCCAGCTGCCCTCAAGGTGACTGCTGTACTCAATTTCTCTCTTAGTGGTGCCTTCCAGGGATCAACGGGCAATGTACATGGCATCTCACAGGCTGCGACCCATACGTGCATTAAAGAGGTGACCAATGCCCTATTCCGTTGTGCCAATGATTTAATCGATTTACCTGTAGACGAGGTCAGCCAGGCAGCAAGGTGCGTGTCTTTTGGCACTATTGTTCATTTCCCTAGAGTGCAAGTGGTGATCGACTGTACTCTCGTGGCCATTAGAGCTCCCTGGGACCAGCCTGCTGCATCTGTTAATTGCAAAGGCTTCCACTCTTTAAACGTGCGACTGGTTTGTGACGACAAGAGAAGAATCGTGCAGGTCTTTGCTCATTTCCCAGGGAGTGTCACGGCTCCTACATTTTGTGGAACTCACAGCTGCCTGGAATGTTTGAAGCTCCAGCCCAAGTTGACGGCTGGATTCTGGGAGACCAGGGTCACCCCTTTTGGACATAGTTAATGACATCAGTGCAGCACCTCCAAACTGCTGCTGAAGAGCAATACAATGCTGCTCACTCTATCCACAGAGCCATCATTGATCATACCATTGGCATGCTGACAATGTGCTTTCTGTTGCCTTATCCAGTCTGTCGGGGCTGTTCAATGCATGCCACAGAGGGTGCCGGGAATAATCGTTGTCTGCTGTGTATTGCGCTATTCGGCAATTCAATGTGGATGTTATTTTGCAGGTGGAGGAACTGGGAGAACAGCACTCCTCCTCAAATGAGAATGACGACGAAGAGCCTGAGGAGGAGGATAATAATGCTAATGAGAATCTTATGAATGTTGGGCCCAGGTCTTGCAAGGGATATTAGAGAGAACCTTATCTTCGCATGTTTCAGCCAAGAGCTAAATTAAAGCTCGAAGGAAACAAAAGGGCGGCACAGTGGCGCAGTGGTTAGCACCACAGCCTCACAGCTCCAGGGACCCGGGTTCGATTCTGGGTACTGCCTGTGCGGAGTTTGCAAGTTCTCCCTGTGTCTGTGTGGGTTTCCTCCGGGTGCTCCGGTTTCCTCCCACATGCCAAAGACTTGCAGGTTGGTAGGTAAATTGGCCATTATAAATTGCCCCTAGTATAGGTAGGTGGTAGGGAAATATATAGGGACAGGTGGGGATGTGGTAGGAATATGGGATTAGTGTAGGATTAGTATAAATGGGTGGTTGATGGTCGGCACAGACTCGCTGGGCCGAAGGGCCTGTTTCAGTGCTGTATCTCTAAACATAAACAAAAAAAGTTAAATCTCCGCAAATGTTCCCATTCCCCCGTGACCTGAATCATTACTGTCATCTAAACGCAGGCCTCTTTTAACAGCGACGCACGAATCTGCAGTGGATATGTGCTTTTAATGCCCTGTCTGCTACAAACTTCATTGAAAGCTGTCTGCATCTCAGTGGAATTCGTGTCCTGCATCCACACATTACCCTTCAAACAGAGGATGCTGCAAAGTTCCAGCACTTTGATTTGACCGGCACATCCAAATGGATCTGGGTTACAACAGAGCTGTAACAGTTCCCACACAAGGAATGTCAGCGAGGGATAACAGAACTTACATTGGAAGGCATGTTGCTGAGGAATAAAGCTCAAATTCTTCAAGTGATAAGCAGCCGTCTGAAGGGTCAATGTCAAGCATAAAAGCACACTGGGCACTTTTCCTAAATACTTTGCAAGCGTGTCAGCCACAGGTCTCCAATAAGCATTTTCCTTTTCAGCTGAGACACTTCAAATGATGTATGAGATCAAAGATTAAACAAATAAATGTATTTAGAAAAATTATACAGCTATTTACAATATGTACATCAGCCGTGACACCTTCGTGCTCATAATTGCTTAATTTTACATTTTCTATGTCTAGGTGCTACCCCAAGGTAGAGGCAGTCTGCTCAATTTACTGCCCGCTTTGCTCTGGATGACCATGGATCCATCCTATTGGGGGTCTGCAGCAATGGTGCTCGAGTATCCCCTGTGTGCTCGCCAGCTGGAGGTAAGGGGGTCAATGTCGGGGAGGGGAGGACGAGACGCCACTTACCGTGGGGGTGTCCTGAGAGAAAAGCCCTGGGACAGCTGACGTGCTCCTCCTACATCTGGGTGCACGATGGAACCTGCCCGTCTCCCTGAGTGGAAGGAGCAGCTGGTGGGAGGCCCAGGTTCCTCGCCCTTCTCACACTTGGATTCTGCTGCATGGAGCCCACAGCAACAGCGATGGAGTGCAGGTCAAATCGCATATGGCGCAAGGGCTCAACCAGACTCACCACAGAGCTCACAAAACTGAGAAAGCCATATCCTCAAATGCCTCAGACATGGCAGACGTTATGGCTTGCGTGGACTCCTCCATGGCACGCACAAAGCCACACATGACCTCAGGCATCTCCGATATATTTTCCACACGGCTTTGCTGTACATCCAGCAGACTTCTTGTAGCAATAGAGGATCATCATGAGTGTGGGACTGAGCAGGGGCCTGGTCCTCAGCAGTCCTCCGATTGTCAGGGGACCCGGCTGGCACATGCTCCCTCAGCTGCTGGGACGTGTCTGTGTCATGACCACCACCCAGATTCTAATCTTAAACCCCACCACGGATCATGTGGATGTATCCGAGCTGGCAGAGGTGGAAGAGGAGGCAGGGGACAGAGGACTAGTCTTGGGCCTCACTGCATTGCATCACTCGAGTGTGGGCACCTGTGGTGGAGACACAAACAGAGGCACATTAAGCTTCATCAGAACATGAGATCGACATTCACACATGTTCATCTTGTGTTCAAACAGGGCTGCAAGACTAAAGATGACACTTCATTCTTATGCCTCGAGGATCCTGCCTCATCGCCTGCGAGGGCTCTGCCTCCCTCCTCTCTCACCATCTCTGCTGCATCCTCCTCAGCTGATGTCAGCAGTGAGGTCTGGGGCTCCTCCACCTGTCTTCACCCACTCACAATGGTTATGGGTGTGTTTATCCTGCAGGAGACCGTGTCGATTTAATTACACATCAAAAGATGCATTACACCCATCGTATACAGGCATCGACATCACTCATTCTGAAGGGATTTTCACAAGACACAGCCAAGCACATAAAAAAATCCAGATGCCAATATTCTGCATAATCATTTGGTGTATTGGCACCGAGGTTTATCACGCACTCGAATGCATGTCTTGTCTGCCCACTATCTTAAAAAGGAGCCAAGGAGAAAACCATTACAACAGTTTCAAGATCATCGCTTCCCCTTGCTGATCTGAGCAAGTCATTGACGCGTTTCTGACACTGCACCCAGGCCCGGCGCGTTACCCCATGGTTCGAGACCTCCTCCGCCACCTCCAACCAGGCCACCTTGGTCAGCCGGGAGGGTCTTCTGAGACCATCTACAGGGATGGGAACTCCTGTCTTGCCCTGACGGCCTGGAGGAGAACGTGAAGAGAGGAATCGATGAACCATGGGCCAGGACGCTGCCTGCCGGCTGCCATGGTTATGGGTGTTGCAGGAATGAAAACAAAATGATGAGGGGAAGTTGGTGCTGGATGGGAGAAATCATGAAGGAAGAGCAAAGACATCAATGATCAATTATCTTAATGGGTTTTCTCAGCTTCAAAAACACTAAGGCTGCAGATTATGATGTTCTCAGAACTAGAGTGAGGTTTAGCCAAGTTCACTGAGAAACATGAGGCAGAGAGAGAGAGACAGCATGCTGTTGCACGTAATGGAGTCTTCTTTATTCTGTTTTACTTTCACTTTCGCTTTCAGCTCCCTCTGCTGGCTCCTGTGTGCATGGTAGCCTCAAGTGAACAATATGTACAATGCAATTCTCAAAACACTACATCCCTCCCCATAGCATGTTTCACTAGTTTGTTTCCAGAAAAGTAAACAATAATCTTAAACTAAATAGTTCACTTTGTAAAATAGTCACTGAAGTATGGTGGGCATTTTCTTTGACAAGTATGATATCATCTGATAGCAGATGTAGTCTCATTTGACTCATGTTCTTCATCTGGCGATGTTGATGTTGGAATTAGATTCAATGCTTACAAGTTTTCAGTGCTTTGAAGAATGCCTCATTGTGATGATCTGTGAACTGCGCTTAGCAATGTTCATTGATCCTTTTGTGTTGGTCACAGTAAATGGTTGGATGTCATAATGGGTTGTTTGCTTTCCAATATGACCATCACGTTTCCCAAGTACTTTATCTCCTGGCTTTAGCAGTGTAGCTTGAAATTTCATGTTTCGCTCTGCATTTACCTTCATTCCATCCTTCTGCTCTCGATCGCAGTCACGTACCTGTTGATCATTATCTCCGCAGGGTAGCTCAGTGCACGTTGGAATATTTTTTACTTGTTGATGGGATGTGGACATCGCTGGCTAGGCCAGCATTTATTGCTCGGCCATTTCAGAGGGAATTTAAGAGTGAACCACATCGCTGTGGGTCTGGAGTCACATGTAGGCCAGACCAGGTGAGGATGGCAGATTTCCTTCCCTAAAAAGGACATGAGTGAACTAGATGGGTTTTCAACAATTGACAATGGTTTCATGGTCACCATTAGACTAGCTTTTTAATTCCAGATTTATTAATTGAATTCAAATTTCACTATCCGCCATGGTGGGGTTCAAACCCATGCCCCCAGAGCACTAGCCTGGGCCTTTGGATGACTAGTCCACTGAAATCACCACTACGCCACCTCCTCCCCAGGATGTGGGAAGGTGAGTGTAGCTGGAGGTTTTCCAGTAGTCGATTGAGGAGTCTCTCAGTAATTTCGAAGAAAGTGATTCAGCTCTTGTCTCCATGACTTGTTCTCAGCTGTAGCTGTACGTATTACTTTTTTCAGGGTTTGCATAAATCGGCTTCTCCGTTAGCTCTTGGCCAATGGGGTGTGATTTTCCGATGAGTGAACCCTAGGGTAGTTTGCAAATTTACTGAACTCATCGCTGTTGAACAGGGGTCCATTTTCACTTCTTACAGTTTGAGGGATTCCAAACAAGGCAAAGATCTGGTCAAGCTTTGGGATGGCTGCTTTTGTTGAAGTTGACCTAACTAATTCCATAATTGGGGATCTGCTGTAGTCGTCAGTGACAACAAGTAGGAGTTCACGAGTGGGCAAATCTGTGAAACCAACACTAACTTCAATCCATAGTCCTGGAGATAGTTCAGATATCTTGAGAGGATCATGAAGATTTGACATTGTGGATGCTTGACATGACAAATACTGATTGATTTTATACTCAACTATGCGGTCAATTCCTGGGAACCATACCTTTTCCCTAAGGAGTTGTTTGGTTTTGACAATGTGCTATATCGACAATTCCCTCAATGAGTGTGGAATGGCAATTCAGTTGTTCTGTAATATAAGATCAGATGTGGTTGTAACAGTGAGCTCTTTTCAAACATTATGAACACCTTGTAGTGGGTGAGCAATATCGCTTGCAGACACTTTCTCGATCACGTCTTTCCAGTTTTGTGATTTCATAGCCTTCAAATATAATTGCAAAGCCTCATCTTGTTTTGTTGCTGCTTTGATGTCAGCTAGTTTTAGTGATGTTGGCACCACATTTATGCTTACGTAGTTGAGCTGTTGTTCAGCAACCTTTTCCTCACGACTAGTAGGACTGTCAGCAATGGATGGTCGCGAAAGATACTCCACTGGGTTGAGCTTGCCTGGCTGATACTCAGCCTGGAACACATACTCTTGTAGTTTGAATATACGATGTTCTATTCAAGTGGGTGGTTTGCTATGTAGATTGTTGAACTAGCTCACTAGTGGTCTATAATCGGTTATTACTTTAAACTTGCTTCCATATAGGTAGAGATGAAAGTGTAAGCTATCCCATGTGATTGAGAGTGTTTTTCTCTCTCTGTTTATGAATAATATTGCTCTACAGACATTAACGATCTGCTTGTTATTGCAACAATTGATAGGTTACCTGTCTTGTCTTTCTGTATGAGGACTGGACCTAAGCCAACCATGACTAACTGGGTGGTTTTCTCAGGGTCGAAATAGGCATTTATACAACTTGCTGACAAATGTCTTTTGATCTGGTGTACCACCTGTTTGTGTGAATTCGTCCATTCCCAATTGGTGGTCTCTTTTGTCAGATTACATAGGGGGGCAGATTGCACAGCGAGGTCAGGAATGAAGCGACTACATAAGTCCTAGCAGACTCCGGACTTCCTGTACATTTGTAGAATCTGCAGCATTTGCAAAGGCTTCAACTTTCCATGGACCTGGTGATTGATACTCCTTCACCACTGAACACATGATCAAAGAATTCAATTCCGCTTTCATTGAACAAGCACTTGTCTTTATTAAAGGTGAGGTTACATTCTCTGAGACGTTGTAGGTGTGTACGTAGGCGTGTCTCGAGTTCCTTTTCAGTGTGGCCATAGATGAGAATATCATCACTGATATTCAGTCCTTGAAGTGCAGATTGAAGCAAGTGCTGAAATACCTCAGTTGCTGAACTGACTCCAAGGTTGAGCTTCTCGTACCGAAAACGTCCGATATGAGTAGATAATACAGTAAGATATCTCGATTCTTCTGCAAGCTCGATTGGATGGTAGCCTGCATTGAGGTCAAGTTTAGCAAAGTGTTTAGCACCACTCACTTTATGATGTCAATGATTATCGGTGTGAAGTCTCTTTCTCGGTGTATGGCTTGGTTTGGTGATGGCATATCGAAGCAGACTCTAACCTGGTTCTCACTCTTGGGTTTCTTGACGACTTGTATGGGTGAGACCCAAGGGGGAGGCTCATCCCCAACTTTCCCAATAATGTCAGGGTCAAGTCGGCATTGACGTTCCTTCGCTGTCTGTTACCTGACATGAAATGGTATTCATCGCCATTGGTTCTCGAGACACTCCTACAATCTACAATGTCTCAGAGATTGTAACCTCACCTTGAACAAAGACAAGTGCTTGTTCAATGAAAGCAGTATTGAATTCTTTGATCATGTGTTCAGCAGGGGCATGTTAGGGTCGACATGCAGCTTTCATGTAATACCTTTCAGCGTTCCAACACTAGTGAAGTGATCAGCATACAGTTCGAGAATGTTTTAGTTATGTGAAGAAATTGTGTATGTGACTGCAGATTTGTTGCTGCGTGGAAACTGATAAATGTGTCACATTCTCCCGATATGACATAGAATAGAGTATTTGTTCTAGTGTCTTTCAATGAGACTGGCATTTCAAATGTCCTGAGGGTTTTCAGCGGTTTGTCACTGTTGAAAGGAAATGTTTTGTATTCCCTGGTTTGCAGAGAATGGGGCAATCCTGGTTAAATGTTTTGTCTCTCATGACATTGACAGATGTTCCTGTATCTATGAGAGCATCTACATCTGATTAGCCAATGGTCACTGTCACATGTGGTTGTTTGCTGTGTCTGACAGAGAGAACACACAAAGGTATGTTTGGGGTCATCAGCCTCTACTCTGGCTATAGTCTCACCCTTTTGCTGTGGTACGCATACGTGACACCCTTCGCTGGGATTGGTCTGAGGAGTTGATTTTACTGAGGAGCGACAAACAGGCAAAGTGGTTGGGTCTTCATAGAATCATTACAACACAGAAGGTGGCCATTCGGCCCACTGTGTCTATGCTGGCCCTCCTAAGGAGCAATTCACATACTGCTGCTCCACCGCACATTACTCCTCTTCAGAGGTTTAGAATATTTAGAAAATGTAGAAACATTTACAGCACAGAAGGTGGCCATTCTGCCCATCATGTCTGCGCCGACTGAAAAATGAACCGCACAGCCTAATCCCATTTCCCAGCACTTGGTCTGTATCGCTGGAGGTTATGGGACTTCAGGTGTACATCCAGACTCCTTTTGAATGAGTTGAGTGTTTCTGCCTCTACTACCCTCTCAGGCAGTGAGTTCGAAACCCCTGCCACCCTCGGGTAAAAAACTTCTCATTTCCCCTCTAATCTTTCCACCAAATCACTTTAAATCTATGCCCCTTAGTCACTGACCTCTCTAAGGTGAATAGACCCTTCCCATCCACTCTATCCAGGCCCCTCACAATTTTGTACACCTCAATCAAATCTCCCCTCAGCCTTCTCTGTTCTAAGGAGAACAACCCCAGCCTATCCAATCTTTTCTCATAGTTGCATTTTTCCAGTCCTGGCAACATCCTCGTAAATCTCCTCTGTACCCTCTCTAGTGCAATTACATCCTTTCTGTAATGAGGTGACCAGAACTGCACACAGTACTCAATGATTTATACAGTTCCAGCATAACCTCCCTGCTCTTGTATCCTATACCTCAGCTAATAAAGGAAAGGATTCCATATGCTTTCTTAACCACCTTATCGACCTGCCCTGCTACCTTCAGGGATCTGTGGACATTCACTCCAAGGTCCCTCACTTCCTCTACACCTCTCAGTAGTCTTCTATTAATTGTGTATTCCTTTGCCTTGTTTGACCTCTGTTACAACCAAGGCAGGAGGCGTGCACTGTTAATTCAGTCCCACTTCTCCACAGGTCACAACATATCAATACATTTCCCCATTTACCGAAACAGTCAATTAGATATTCTATTTGTCCCCAGCATAAAGCACACAAACCAGGTTTCTTTAATAAACAAAAAAATTATCTGTTTATTATAAAACCACATCTTAACCAATAATGAAGTAAATATATACGCAAATTGAAATATTAAAGCACTGTATTTTTTTATATCCAGCCCTTACACACATCCAAAAACCAGTTAACCAGGAAAAAATGGATTTTTGTTTACAGCTGTTACAAAGGAATAAAAAAATAACTTTTGCTGAAGAGATATGGAAGGAACATCTTTGATTGGTGAGATGCCCCAAAGTCGAATAGTTGGCTGCCACTAGGAATTTTTCCAGGCAAGGTTGATGAACAGTCTGTTTGGGTAGACGTTCAAAGCAATTCAGCTGCAGAAGGCTTCACATAGGTCTTCCATCAGGTGTGCAGCAACAGGTATCAGTTCTTACACACATTCGATACAAAGTTCATTTGGAGATGCAAGGTTTCTGCAAATATTCAGGGTTTCTTAAAAATGCAGGAGGCAAAAGTACCACTTCATACAGGCTTTTACTTTTCAATCGCAAGGATTCTTCAAAGAGAGGCAAGATCGGCGCAGGCTTGGAGGGCTGAATGGCCTGTTCCTGTGCTGTACTGTTCTTTGTTCTTTGTTCTTACCTTCCCTTTTTTTTCTAAAAGCCTCCATAAAGTTCAGCTATCTCCAAATGTCTTCAAAAATATAGATTACCAAGTTTCAACACAAAATGGAAATTCTGTAACACCTCCCCAAATGCATCACCTCACACTTCTCCAAGTTGAATTCCATTTGCCACTTTTCTACCCATCTGACAAGTTCATCGATATCTTCCTGCAGCCTACAGCTATCGTCCTTGCTATCTACACCACGGCCAATTTTTGTGTCGTCTGCAAGCTTCTTGATCATTCCCCTTACATTGAAGTCCAAATCATTAATATATAGCCCAAAAAGCAGGGGACCTAGTGGAACGCCACTGGAAACAGCCCTCCAGTCACAAAAGCACCTGTCAACAACTACACTTTGTTTCCTGCCCCTTTTCCCCCCAAAACACTTACCTTTGAAATCTGACCTCCCCTCTGCCCCAGAGTGTACAAAGTTTAAAGGTTACCGCTTCCCACCATCCCCTACACCCATTACGTTTATTTGACCCCCATTATCCACCCCCCACATCTGTTTTAGCGCTGAGGGATAAATGTTGGCCAGGACACCAGGGGGAATTCCCAAACGCTTCATCTAACAATGGGCTGGATTTTACCAAGCCCTCAATGTTGGACTCCATGGCGGGATTGCCAAAAGATGGGCCCGGCAGTGGTCTGCCCGACGTCAAGAGGGCCTGGCCCGATCCTCCTGGTGGCGGTGAGGCTCCGTGGTGACCCCCCCCTCCCACTAATGGGCAACGGGACATGGATTTCAATATTTAAATTAATGAACTTACCTTCAATCTTCCAGCCCGCCACGATCTTCGACACAGCAGCTGGCACTCCCGGTCCTTCAATTCCCCGTCCGGAGAAAGCCGTCATCTCCCGGATGGGGGAGCGGTGGGGGGGAGTTAATATTTTCAGTGCTGGTGGGGGGTGGATAATGGGGTCAAATAAACGTAATGGGTGCAGGGGATGGTGGGAAGCGGTGACCTTTAAACTTTGTGCACTCTGGGGCAGAGGGGAGGTCAGATTGCAAAGGTTTTGGAGGGGAAAAGGGCAAATAGTTAATGCAATTATTGGGGTGGGAAAGGGACATTAGAAATCTATTTAATAAATATTGGGTGGGGATGTATCTTTAAAAATTCAAATTTGCCAGCAGGGATGGCTGCCCTTTAAAAATGGCACCAGTGCCTGCGCACACGCAGCTGACGCCATTGCCGGGGACAGACGGACAGCCCACCCCCTCCACGCGTGAGATTGCGGCAGCTCTTTTGCGTGTGGCCCGCGTGTGCGGGCTGCCATTTTTTGAGCTCGCCGAGATCTGCGCGGGCTGTTAAAATCCAGCCCAATGTGTACGATCTTTTACGTCCCACTGAGAGGGTAGACCAGGCCTCGGCTTAATGTGTCATCCGAAAGACGGCACCTCTGACAGTGCAGCACTCCCTCAGCACTGCACTGGGGGGGGGGGGGGGAATCAGCCTGGATTTTGTATTCAGATCTGTGGAGGGAGGGGGATGTGAACCCACGTCCAGAGGAGAGAGTGCTGCCCTCTGAGCAGAACAGACAGCTATAAAGCCTAAAATAAAAGCAAAATACTGCGGCTGCTGGAAATCTCAAATAAAAACAGAACGTGCTGGAAATACTCAGCAGGTCAGGCATCATCTGTGGAGAGAGAAACAGAGAGTTAACATTTCAGGTCTGTGATGAAAGGTCATAGACCTGAATCGTTAACTCTGCTTCTCTCTCCACAGATACTGCCTGACCTGCTGAGTATTTCCAGCACTTTGTTTTCATTTTGCATTTATAAGCCTCCCTGACCTCTCCACATGGCATTCCCAGGATGATGGAAGAATATCATGTGACTTTACTGTCTTTCAGGAGTTGCTCTGACAGTCAACAGCAGATGCACCATGTCTGCAGGCATCAACTCCAACACGGCTCAACTACTGTCAGGTAAGAAACACTCTCTGCAATAGACCGTCCCGGGGAATGAGGAGCCCCTCATTATTAACTCCCTCAGTCCTTCACTTCCCTTGGACCTCAGCTGCATCAGAGCAGGAGGAATTACAAAGACAGGAGTAACAACCCTACCAACCCACCCTCTCCACATATCCCTCAACCTCCCCTACCCACCCTCTCCACATATCCCTCAACCTCCCCTACACACCCTCTCCACCTATCCCTCAACCTCCCCTACACACCCTCTCCACATATCCCTCAACCTCCCCTACACACCCTCTCCACCTATCCCTCAACCTCCCCTACACACCCTCTCCACATATCCCTCAACCTCCCCTACACACCCTCTCCACATATCCCTCAACCTCCCCTACACACCCTCTCCACATATCCCTCAACCCTACCTACCCACCCTCTCCACATATCCCTCAACCCCCCCACACACCCTCTCCACATATCCCTCAACCTCCCCGACACACCCTCTCCACCTATCCCTCAACCTCCCCTACACACCCTCTGCACCTATCCCTCAACCTCCCCTACACACCCTCTCCACCTATCCCTCAACCTCCCCTACACACCCTCTCCACATATCCCTCAACCTCCCCTACACACCCTCTCCACATATCCCTCAACCCTACCTACCCACCCTCTCCACCTTTCCCTCAACCTCTCCTACACACCCTCTCCACATATCCCTCAACCTCCCCTACACACCCTCTCCACATATCCCTCAACCCTACCTACCCACCCTCTCCACATATCCCTTAACCTCCCCTACACACCCTCTCCACATATCCCTCAACCTCCCCTACACACCCTCTCCACATATACCTCAACCCTACCTACCCACCCTCTCCACCTATCCCTCAACCTCCCCTACACACCCTCTCCACATATCCCTCAACCTCCCCTACACACCCTCTCCACATATCCCTCAACCCTACCTACCCACCCTCTCCACATATCCCTCAACCTCCCCTACACACCCTCTCCACATATCCCTCACCTTACCTACCCCCCCTCTCCACATATCCCTCAACCCCCCCCTACACACCCTCTCCACATATCCCTCAACCCCCCCTACACACCCTCTCCACATAACCCTCAACCTCCCCTACACACCCTCTCCACATATCCCTCAACCCCCCCTACACACCCTCTCCACATAACCCTCAACCTCCCCTACACACCCTCTCCACATATCCCTCAACCCTACGTACCCACCCTCTCCACATATCCCTCAACCCCACCGACCCACCTTCTCCACATACCCCTCAACCCCCCCTACCCACCCTCTCCACATATCCCTCAACCTCGCCTACCCACCCTCCCCACATATCCCTCAACCTCCCCTACACACCCTCTCCACATATCCCTCAACCCCCCTACACACCCTCTTCACATATCCCTCAACCCCCCCTACACACCCTCTCCACATATCCCTCAACCCCCCTACACACCCTCTCCACATATCCCTCAACCTCCCCTACACACCCTCTCCACATATCCCTCAACCCCACCTACCCACCCTCTCCACATATCCCTCAACCTCCCCTACCCACCCTCTCCACCTATCCCTCAACCTCCCCTACACACCCTCTCCACATATCCCTCAACCTCCCCTACACACCCTCTCCACATATCCCTCAACCCTACCTACCCACCCTCTCCACATATCCCTCAACCCCACCTACCCACCCTCTCCACATATCCCTCAACCTCCCCTACACACCCTCTCCACCTATCCCTCAACCTCCCCTACACACCCTCTCCACCTATCCCTCAACCCCACCTACACACCCTCTCCACCTATCCCTCAACCTCCCCTACACGCCCTCTCCACATATCCCTCAACCTCCCCTACACACCCTCTCCACATATCCCTCAACCCCACCTACACATCCTCTCCACATATCCCTCAACCCACCTACACACCCTCTCCACATATCCCTCCAGCTCCCCTACACACCCTCTCCACATATCCCTCAACCCCACCTACACACCCTCTCCACCTATCCCTCAACCTCCCCTACACACCCTCTCCACCTATCCCTCAACCCCACCTACACACCCTCTCCACCTATCCCTCAACCTCCCCTACACACCCTCTCCACCTATCCCTCAACCCCACCTACACACCCTCTCCGCATATCCCTCAACCTCTCCTACACACCCTCTCCACATATCCCTTAACCTCCCCTACACACCCTCTCCACATATCCCTCAACCTCCCCTACACACCCTCTCCACATATCCCTCAACCCCACCTACACACCCTCTCCACATCTCCCTCAACCGCACTTACCCACCACCTCCACATAGAGTCAGAATTATACAGCACAGAAACAGGCCCTTTGGCCCATCGTGTCCGTGTCGGCTATCAAGCACCAATCTATTCTAATCCCATTTTCCAGCACTTGGCCCGTAGCCTTGTATGCTATGGTGTTTCAAATGCTCATCTAAATACTTCTTAAATATTGTGAGGGTTCCTGCCTCTACTACCTCTTCAGACAGTGCGTTCCAGATTCCAACCACCCTCTGGGTGAAAAATCTTTTCCTCAAATCCCCTCTAAATCTCCTGCCGCTTACCTTAAATCTATGCCCCCTGGTTATTGACCCCTCCGCTAAGGGAAAAAGTTTCTTCCTATCTACCCTATCAATGCCTCTCATAATTTTGTATACCTCAATCATGTCCTCCCTCAACTCCACTTACCCATTGCTGCCACTTATCCCTCAGCCCCACCTACCCCTACATCCCTCCATTTGATCAGTGATGAACATCCACCTAGCACAAGACCCAAAGGTTTGAGAGGAAGAAGATCAATGTCTTAGCCCTAAAGCAGCCCGACTGAAGAGAGGAATTCCAAGTGCATCTCACAACCAATGTGGAAAATCTTCACATATCCAACTCAATTTCAGAATAGTGAGAACAAATCAAATCAGCTGTACTAGATTCCTGTGTCCAGACCATTGGGTTCGAGCATCATCGTCCCCAGAACTAGTTTGACGAAAATGATGCTGAAGTATGTGACCTGCTGGAACAAAAACGAGCAGCCTTCATTGCCTGGCAGAACAACCCAAGGTCGCAAGTCAAGAAGGTCGCATTCGAACAGCTCAAGGCTGACACCCAACGACAAATCCGGAAGATAAAGGACAAGCGGTGGGAAGAGAAAGCCCGAGAGATCCAACAATATGCCGCCCACCATGACATGAAAAGCTTTTTTGAAGCCACCAGGGCCATCTATAGACCAAGGTCAAATGGACAAAATCCCCTACGCTCACAGGATGGTGTCTCTCTTCTTAAGGATGACAATGCCATCCGTCATCGCTGGAAAGAACATTTTCAACAACTCCTCAACAGGGAATCCACAATGGCAGCTGATACTCTTCAGGCTCTCCCCCAGTATCCTGTGGTAGAATCCGTGGATGAACCACCATCGATGAGAGAGCTGCAACAAGCAATCAAACAGATGAAAAACAACAAAGCCTGCAGCCCCGATGGTATTCTAGCTGAGGGCTTCAAAGGCAACAGGCTTTTGCTCGCACCAAGACTCCATGCACTCATTTGGGAGGAAAAAGAACTCCCCCCAGCTTCAGGAATGTGACAATTATAACTATCTTCAAGAGGGGAGATAAATCATGCTGTGGAAACTATCAAGATATTTCCCTCTTGTCCATAGCAGGGAAAATCCTGACACACATTCTCCTGAATTGCCTCCGTCCTGTGGCTGAGGAAATCCTCCCAGAGACACAGTGTGGCTTTAGACCTTCCAGAGGTACCTCTGACATGGTCTTTGTTGCCCGACAAATCCAGAAAAAATGTCGAGAACACCACCAAGAATTCTTCATTGCATTCATTGACCTGACCAAAGCATTTGACTCAGTCAATCGCAAGGCTCTGTGGATTGTGTTCCAAAGATTTGGATGTCCAAGAAACTTCATCACAATTGCTCCATGATGATATGACTGCCCCTGTCTTGAGTGGGAGATCTGAAACAGACACCTTCAAGATCCGGACTGGGGTCAAGTAAGGCTGTGTGACAGGCCCAACACTATTTACAATCTACCTGACAGCGACTATTCACATCATGAAAGATCAGCTGCCCTCTGGTGTGAGTATTAAATAGATGGAAAACTTTTTAATCTCAGTTGCCTCCATATCAAAACTAAACTGACCATCACAGACATATATAATCTATAGTTTGTGGATGACTGCAATATCATTGCCCACTCTGCTCCAGATTTGCAAGCTGTCCTTGATCTCTTCAATTCTGCAAACAAGAGACTCAGCCTGTCCTTGAATGTTGCCAAAACAAAACTCGTGCATCAATTCACACCTGGCCAACCAAATATTCCACCTCCCATATATGTTGAATGAGAGACTTTGGAACATGTTGAGCACTTCCCATACCTTGGCAGCCACCTCTCTCAGAAGTCCACCAGTGACGAGGAGATCCAACACTGGATCAGCTGTGCCAGCTCATCCCTCTGAGCTCCGCAAGTCAACAGAAGTCCTAGTGTACAGTGCAATTGTTGTCACCATGCTCCTGCGCTGCAGTGAGACCTGGACTGTGTATCAGCGACACAAGAGCGCAGGAGAAATTTCATCAGCAATGCCTCTGCCGCATCGTCTGGATTAAACGGGACGACCGTCAAACACACACTAGTGTCCTTGAAGCCAGCTCCACATGCATTCAGGCAAAACTCCTGCAAAACCAACTTCGATAGACTGGACACTGTGTCCATATGACCGAAAACATTCTCCTCCGCCAGGTCCTGTTTTCTCAACTCTCAAATGGCCAGTGTTCTGGGTAGGACAAAGAAAATGCTTCAAAGACACTCAGAAGTTCTCTTTGATGCGCGGCAGCATTGACATCGATAACTGGGAGGAACCTTTTTTTTTTAATTATTCATTCATGGGATGTGGGCATCGCTGGCCAGGCCAGCATTTATTGCCCATCCCTGATTGCCCCAACTGCGTGGCTTGCTCGGCCATTTCAGAGGGCAATTAAGAGTCAACCACATTGCTGTGGGTCTGGAGTTACATGTAGGCCAGACCAGGTAAGGACAGCAGATTTCCTTCCCTAAAGGACATTAGTGAACCAGATGGGTTTTAACAACAGTCGACAATGATTTCATGGCCATCATTAGACTAGCTTTTAATTCCAGATTTATTAATTGAATTCAAATTCCACCTTCTGCTGTGGTGGGATTCGAACCCATGTCCCCAGAGCAATACCCTGGGTCTCTGTGTTACTAGTCCACTGACAATACCACTACGCCAAAGCCTCCCCCTAAAAAACCTGCGACCAGTTGTTCAAAATGGCGACAACTTGTCCATCAAGCTGCATCATGCTTTGAGTCCAAACACCTTAATGATGAGGCAGCACGACGGCAGAGAGGGAAAGAAAAGGAAGAGAATCCTGCACTCCAGATCCTACTACCTTGTGGGACGTCCTGTCCTATGTGCTCAAAGATCTGTGGGTCGAGAATCGGCCTGTTCAGTCACCTGAAGACCCATGGCCGAAACTAGTGACCTACAGTAGGCGTCATCCTCAAATCGAGGGACAGCCGACCAGTATTGTAGTGCAGTGTATTTGTTACTGGACTAATAATCCAGGGAAAGTAGGTTTAAATCCCACCGTGGCACTTTGTGAATTTGAATTCAGTTAAAGAAAATCTGGAAACAAAAACTGCGTTCAATAAAAGTGACCGTGAATCTGTCGGATTGCCGTTAACTCCATCTGGGCCTATATGTGACTCCAGTCCCACACCACTGTGGCTGACTCTTAACTGACTCTGAACTGGCAACTCAGTACCAACTATTACCAGTGGATCAAGGTGATAGCTCACCACCATATTCTCAGGATGACTAGGGATGGACAGTGAATTGTGGCCTTGCCAGTGACACCCACGTCCCCTGAGAGCGAATTTAAAAAATCCCTCAGGCTCATCCTCTCTCCCATCTATCCACCTTCTCCCAATATCCCTCAATCCCACTTACTCGCCATCTGATCACCCCTCAGTCACCTCTTTCTCCAGACCTCTGAGTCCTTGGGTGAACTCTGTGAAAACACTCCCCGACCTATTTTCAGCTGCTGAGGTTTGTCCCACTCCTCATGAGTAACCAGTTTGGATCCACATTGTCAGGGACACTCAGAACATTAAAACATTTCCATGAACTCACCCCTTCCCAAAGGAAAACAATCCAAACATTTCCTCACACTTAGTATCCTGACACTCAGTCATGAGTTTACAAGATGTTTTTTTTGAATGGGCGACAAGTGTTGGAAGCAAATTTCACAACCAAAGCCCAAATAATACTGGCATTAACTATCAAATCTCTGAGTCACAGTCTCAGTGCTTCCCAACTCCTCTGCTGCTCAGTCCAGGCTCAGGGTTCATCCTCACAGTCAGTGATTTACAGAGACCTTCCTGTGAGACAGGAGCCCATTGCCCCCCTTCCATTGCAAACCTCAGTATGTGTACCCGCTTATTAGATAGGAGCAGAGGGGCAGGAGAGGGAGAGGGAGAGCGAGAAATGTAGGGTAAAGGAGGGGGGAAGAGGGGGAGGCAGGTGGGGGGAGGGAAGGAGGGAGAGAGAGGACATGAGGTGTTGGTTTAGAATGAGTATTGAGGCTGGGTTTGGATCCAGTTTTACTGTGACTCTGCTGAGCAGACACGAGGCTTCCTCGAGGGCCAGTTTTCACTCAAAAGAGACAATTATTTCATTGATTCAGTTGTTTTCTTCTCTCACCAACCCACCCTCACTGACCCCACTGACCTCCACCCAGCCTCACTGACCCCACTGACCTCCACCCACCCTCACTGACCCCACTGACCTCCACCCACCCTCACTGACCTCCACCCACCGACCCCCCCACCCCCACTGACCCCACTGATCCCCTCCACTGACCCCCCCCACCCCCACTGACCCCCGCCGACCCACCCACCGATCGCCCCCCCCCCAACCGCCAACCCCCACCCATGCCATTCACCCCCACAGTCCCTCCTCCCAACCACACCCACCATCCCCCCACCCCCATGGTCCCCTCCCCCACACCCATTATCCACCCCCCCCACCCGCTGCCCCCCACAGTATCCCCACATCAAATCCACCCCCGCTGTCCCCCCTATCATGATTGTACGTGTGGGCTTGAGAATTGGAGACTATCGGGTACTTGGCAGAGAAACTGAAAGTTACTCAGTGTTTTAGGGTAAAGGGAGACCGTGCGCAACCTGGAGAGCGAGACAGCCTGGGAGCCAGAGAGAGAGAGAGGGGGGGAGCCAGAGGGAGCCAGAGAGAGAGAGAGCAAGCCAGAGAGAGAGAGCCAGAGAGAGAGAGAGAGAGAGCAAGTCGGAGAGAGAGCGAGAGCAAGCCAGAGAGAGAGAGAGAGAGAGCAAGTCAGAGAAAGAGCGAGAGCAAGCCAGAGAGAGAGAGCCAGAGAGAGAGCAAGCCAGAGAGAGAGCAAGCCAGAGAGAGAGCAAGCCAGAGAGAGAGCGCCAGAGAGAGAGAGCCAGAGAGAGAGAGAGAGAGAGAGCGCCAGAGAGAGAGAGTCAGAGAGAGAGAGAGCAAGTCGGAGAGAGAGCGAGAGCAAGCCAGAGAGAGAGAGAGAAAGAGCAAGCCAGAGAGAGAGAGAGAGAAAGAGAGCCAGAGAGAGAGAGAGAGAGAGCGCCAGAGAGAGAGAGAGAGAGCAAGTCGGAGAGAGAGAGAGAAAGAGCAAGCCAGAGAGAGAGAGAGAGAGAGAGCAAGTCGGAGAGAGAGAGAGAAAGAGCAAGCCAGAGAGAGAGAGTCAGAGAGAGAGAGGACAGAGATGGAGAGTGATACAGCAGAGGAGACAGACAGAGAGAGAGTCAGATAGGGTATGGGATGAGTGTAATTAGATTGCACACAGGGTTTGCAGCATTCAGTGACTGTATTTGGTGACAGGGCTCCTCAGGGTTCAAACCTCACCAGCTTTAAACAATATTGCTCATTCTTGAGACTCTGCCAGAGCTGCCACAGGCACTCAAACCCCTTCCTCACTCCCCATCTATCCCTGAATTCCAGAGTTAGCAGACAGGCAGAAATTAGAACCACACTCACAGCCACACACTCCACACTGGATTTGTGCTGGAGGCAGGGCTCCCAGGGCTGGGCCCAAGAGGTGAGGGGAAACCCGCCTCGGCCTTTACACGCCTCCCCCACCCCCACACGATCTTCCGTTGTTCCGGAAGTGAAGTTTCTGGTGCCTGTATCTCCATCCCTTTAAAGACAGGGGTCCCACCTCCAAGAGCTGCCTGACAATTCCTCATATTTCCCCTTCATCATCTGCACAAAACCTTCAATCTGTGTCCCCTAGTCCTTGTACTAATTAATGGGAACAGTTTTTCCTTGTCTAACTTATCTTAGCCTGTCATAATCTTGTACATTATTGTACAAGTCTATTAAATCTCCCCTCAATCTCCTTTGTTCTAAGGAGAACAAACCCAGCTTTTCCAACCTAACCTTGTAACTAAAACCCCTCATCCCTGGAACCATTCTGGTAAATCTCCTCTACACCCTCTCAAGGACCCTCTCATCCTTCCTGAAGTGTGCTAACCAGAACTGGACGTAATACTCCAGTTGGGGCCTAACCAGAACTGTATATAGATTCAGCATAACTTCCCTGCTTTTGTACTCAATGCCTCTGTTTATGAAGCCCAAGATCCCTTATGTTTACAAACCACTCTCTCAATATGTCCTGTCACCTTCAAAGATCGATGCACATACACCCCCAGGTCCCTCTGTTCCTGCACACTCTTTAGAACTGTGCCATTAAGTCTATATTGCCTCTTCCTATTCCTTCTGCCAAAATGCATCACCTCACGCTTGTCAATATTAAATTCTATCTGCCACCTCTCTGCCCATTCTGCTAGCCTATCTATGTCCTGTTGCAGGCAGTTCATATCATCCTCACTGTTGGCCGCACCTCAAAGTTTCAGCAAATTTTGAGATTCTACTCTTTATTCCAAGATCCAAGTCATTTACATATAGCAAAAAAAGCAGTGTTCCCAGCACTGACCCTTGGGGAACACCACTGTCTACCATCCTCCAGTCTGAAAAACAACCATTTACCATGATTCACTGTTTTCTATCCTTAAGGCAATTTTTTTATCCAATTGGACACTGACCCTCCTATTCCACGAGCCTCAATGTTGTTAACCAGCCTTTTATGTGGTACTTTATTAAACGCTTTCTTAAAATCCATATAAACAACATCCACTACATTCCCTTCATCAATCTTCTGTTACTACATCAAAAAATACAATTAGATTAGTCGAGTATGATCAATCGATCGGGCCTACACGTGACCCCTGACTGACAGCAGTGTGGTTGTCTCTGAACTGCCCTCTGAAATGACCAAACAAGGAAGGCCGCTCACCTTTTCAAGGGCAGTAAATGCTGGTGTTGCCAGCAACGTCCACATCCCTGAAAGGAATTTAAAACAAACTCGCAAATAAACATGCACACTCAGAGTGTTTGTCAGGGAACCACACAGGAGGCTATTGCAGAAGATTAAGGTCTCCAAAATTAAAGAGAAGTTAATAAAGTGGATTAAATCTCAGTCAGAACAAGGAGGCAGAGGGTCAGAGTTAAGCAGAATTTCAAAATGTAGACTGATGTCCCATTGGATTCTGTCCGAGGCCCACTTCACATTCACTGTGTACAGCAATAATGTGGATAGAGAGGGAGAAAGAGAGGGAGTGGGGATCAGACTGAGAGTGAGAGGGAGAGGGAGCTGGGTTCAGACTGAGAGTGAGAGGGGAGTGCGAGAGGGAGTGGGAGAGGGAGTGGGAGAGGGAGTGGGCATCAGACTGCACAGGGAGAGGGAGAGGGAGTGGGGATAAGACTGCACAGGGAGAGGGAGTGGGGATCAGACTGAGAATGAGAGGGAGAGGGAGCTGGGTTCAGACTGAGAGTGAGAGGGGAGTGGGAGAGGGAGAGGGAGTGTGAGAGGGAGTGGGAGAGAGAGTGGGGATCAGACTGCGCAGGGAGAGGGAGTGGGAGTGGGGATCAGACTGCACAGGGAGAGGGGATCAGACTGCACAGGGAGAGGGAGTGGGAATGGGAGTGGGGATCAGACTGCACAGGGAGAGGGAGAGGGGATCAGACTGCACAGGGAGAGGGAGTGGGAGTGGGGATCAGACTGCACAGGGAGAGGGAGTGGGGATCAGACTGCACAGGGAGAGGGAGTGGGGATCAGACTGCACAGGAAGAGGGAGAGGGAGTGGGGATCAGACTGCACAGGGAGAGGGAGTGGGGATCAGACTGCACAGGGAGAGGGCGTGGGAGTGGGAGTGGGGATCAGACTGCACAGGGAGAGGGAGAGGGAGTGGGGATCAGACTGCACAGGGAGAGGGAGTGGGGATCAGACTGCACAGGGAGAGGGAGAGGGAGTGGGGATCAGACTGCACAGGGAGAGGGAGTGGGGATCAGACTGCACAGGGAGAGGGAGAGGGAGTGGGAGTGGGGATCAGACTGCACAGGGAGAGGGAGCGGGGATCAGACTGCACAGGGAGAGGGAGCGGGAGTGGGGATCAGACTGCACAGGGAGAGGGAGCGGGAATCAGACTGCACAGGGAGAGGGAGTGGGGATCAAACTGCACCGGGAGTGGGAGCGGGGATCAGACTGCAGAGGGAGCGGGGATCAGACTGCACAGGGAGAGGGAGTGGGGATCAGACTGCACAGGGAGAGGGAGCGGGAATCAGACTGCACAGGGAGAGGGAGCGGGAATCAGACTGCACAGGGAGAGGGAGCGGGAATCAGACTGCACAGGGAGAGGGAGCGGGAATCAGACTGCACAGGGAGAGGGAGCGGGGATCAGACTGCACAGGGAGAGGGAGTGGGGATCAGACTGCACAAGGAGAGGGAGCGGGAATCGGACTGCACAGGGAGAGGGAGTGGGAATCAGACTGCACAGGGAGAGGGAGAGGGAGCTGGGATCAGACTGCACAGGGAGAGGGAGCAGGGATCAGACTGCTCAGGGAGAGGGAGCGGAGTCAGACTGCACAGGGAGAGGGAGCGGGGATCAGACTGCACAGGGAGAGGGAGCGGGAATCAGACTGCACAGGGAGAGGGAGTGGGGATCAGACTGCACAGGGAGAGGGAGCGGGGATTAGACTGCACAGGGAGAGGGAGCGGAGTCAGACTGCACAGGGAGAGGGAGTGGGGATCAGACTGCACAGGGAGAGGAAGCGGGGATCATACTGCACAGGGAGAGGGAGTGGGGATCAGACTGCACAGGGAGAGGGAGCAGGAATCAGACTGCACAGGGAGAGGGAGTGGGGATCAGACTGCAGAGGGAGAGGGAGTGGGGATCAGACTGCACAGGGAGAGGGAGCGGGGATCAGACTGCAGAGGGAGAGGGAGTGGGGATCAGACTGCAGAGGGAGAGGGGGTGGGGATCAGACTGCACAGGGAGAGGGAGTGGGGATCAGACTGCAGAGGGAGAGGGAGCGGGGATCAGACTGCACAGGGAGAGGGAGTGGGGATCAGACTGCAGAGGGAGAGGGAGCAGGGATCAGACTGCAGAGGGAGAGGGAGCGGGGATCAGACTGCACAGGGAGAGGGAGTGGGGATCAGATTGCACAGGGAGAGGGAGCGGGGATCAGACTGCAGAGGGAGAGGGAGCGGGGATCAGACTGCACAGGGAGAGGGAGTGGGGATCAGACTGCACAGGGAGAGGGAGTGGGGATCAGACTGAACAGGGAGAGGGAGTGGGGATCAGACTGCAGAGGGAGAGGGAGTGGGGATCAGACTGCACAGGGAGAGGGAGTGGGGATCAGACTGAACAGGGAGAGGGAGTGGGAGTGGGGATCAAACTGAACAGGGAGAGGGAGTGGGGATCAGACTGAACAGGGAGAGGGAGTGGGGATCAAACTGCACCGGGAGTGGGAGCGGGGATCAGACTGCACAGGGAGAGGGAGAGAGAGTGGGGATCAGACTGCACAGGGAGAGGGAGTGGGGATCAGATTGCACTGGGAGTGGGAGTGGGGATCAAACTGCACAGGGAGTGGGAGTGGGGATCAGACTGCACAGGGAGTGGGAGTGGGGATCAGACTGCACAGGGAGAGGGAGTGGGGATCAGATTGCCCAGGGAGAGGGATAGGGGATCAGATTGCACAGGGAGAGGGAGTGGGGATCAGATTGCACAGGGAGTGGGAGTGGGGATCAGACTGCACAGGGAGAGGGAGTGGGGATCAGATTGCCCAGGGAGAGGGATAGGGGATCAGATTGCACAGGGAGAGGGAGTGGGGATCAGATTGCACAGGGAGAGGGAGAGGGGATCAGATTGCACAGGGAGAGGGATAGGGGATCAGATTGCACAGGGAGAGGGATAGGGGATCAGATTGCACAGGGAGAGGGAGTGGGGATCAGATTGCACAGGGAGAGGGAGAGGGGATCAGATTGCACAGGGAGAGGGAGAGGGGATCAGATTGCACAGGGAGTGGGAGTGGGGATCAGATTGCACAGGGAGTGGGAGTGGGGATCAGATTGCCCAGGGAGAGGGAGTGGGGATCAGATTGCCCAGGGAGAGGGATAGGGGATCAGATTGCACAGGGAGAGGGAGTGGGGATCAGATTGCCCAGGGAGAGGGATAGGGGATCAGATTGCACAGGGAGAGGGATAGGGGATCAGACTGCACAGGGAGTGGGAGTGGGGATCAGATTGCACAGGGAGTGGGAGTGGGGATCAGATTGCACAGGGAGAGGGAGTGGGGATCAGATTGCACAGGTAGTGGGAGTGGGGATCAGATTGCACAGGGAGTGGGAGTGGGGATCAGATTGCACAGGGAGTGGGAGAGGGGATCAGATTGCCCAGGGAGAGGGATAGGGGATCAGATTGCCCAGGGAGAGGGATAGGGGATCAGATTGCACAGGGAGAGGGAGAGGGGATCAGATTGCACAGGGAGTGGGAGTGGGGATCAGATTGCCCAGGGAGAGGGATAGGGGATCAGATTGCACAGGGAGAGGGAGAGGGGATCAGATTGCACAGGGAGTGGGAGTGCGGATCAGATTGCCCAGGGAGTTGGAGAGGGGATCAGATTGCACAGGGAGTGGGAGTGGGGATCAGATTGCACAGGGAGAGGGATAGGGGATCAGATTGCACAGGGAGAGGGAGAGGGGATCAGATTGCCCAGGGAGAGGGATAGGGGATCAGATTGCACAGGGAGAGGGAGAGGGGATCAGATTGCACAGGGAGTGGGAGTGGGGATCAGATTGCACAGGGAGAGGGAGAGAGAGTGGGGATCAGACTGCACAGGGAGAGGGAGTGGGGATCAGATTGCCCAGGGAGAGGGATAGGGGATCAGATTGCACAGGGAGAGGGAGAGGGGATCAGATTGCACAGGGAGTGGGAGTGGGGATCAGATTGCCCAGGGAGAGGGATAGGGGATCAGATTGCACAGGGAGTGGGAGTGGGGATCAGATTGCACAGGGAGAGGGAGAGAGAGTGGGGATCAGACTGCACAGGGAGAGGGAGTGGGGATCAGATTGCCCAGGGAGAGGGATAGGGGATCAGATTGCACAGGGAGAGGGATAGGGGATCAGACTGCACAGGGAGAGGGAGTGGGGATCAGATTGCACAGGGAGAGGGAGAGGGGATCAGATTGCACAGGGAGAGGGAGTGGGGATCAGATTGCACAGGGAGAGGGAGTGGGGATCAGACTGCCCAGGGAGTGGGAGTGGGGATCAGACTGCACAGGGAGTGGGAGTGGGGATCAGATTGCACAGGGAGAGGGATAGGGGATCAGATTGCACAGGGAGAGGGAGTGGGGATCAGACTGCCCAGGGAGTGGGAGTGGGGATCAGACTGCACAGGGAGTGGGAGTGGGGATCAGATTGCACAGGGAGAGGGATAGGGGATCAGATTGCACAGGGAGAGGGAGTGGGGATCAGATTGCACAGGGAGAGGGATAGGGGATCAGATTGCACAGGGAGAGGGAGTGGGGATCAGACTGCCCAGGGAGTGGGAGTGGGGATCAGACTGCACAGGGAGTGGGAGTGGGGATCAGATTGCACAGGGAGAGGGATAGGGGATCAGATTGCACAGGGAGAGGGAGTGGGGATCAGATTGCCCAGGGAGTGGGAGTGGGGATCAGACTGCACAGGGAGTGGGAGTGGGGATCAGATTGCACAGGGAGAGGGAGTGGGGATCAGATTGCACAGGGAGTGGGAGTGGGGATCAGATTGCCCAGGGAGTGGGAGTGGGGATCAGACTGCACAGGGAGTGGGATAGGGGATCAGATTGCACAGGGAGAGGGAGAGGGGATCAGATTGCACAGGGAGAGGGAGTGGGGATCAGATTGCACAGGGAGTGGGAGAGGGGATCAGATTGCACAGGGAGAGGGAGAGGGGATCAGATTGCACAGGGAGAGGGAGTGGGGATCAGATTGCCCAGGGAGTGGGAGTGGGGATCAGATTGCACAGGGAGTGGGAGAGGGGATCAGACTGCACAGGGAGAGGGAGAGGGGATCAGATTGCACAGGGAGAGGGAGTGGGGATCAGACTGCACAGGGAGAGGGAGAGGGGATCAGATTGCACAGGGAGAGGGAGTGGGGATCAGATTGCACAGGGAGAGGGAGTGGGGATCAGATTGCACAGGGAGAGGGAGTGGGGATCAGATTGCCCAGGGAGTGGGAGTGGGGATCAGACTGCACAGGGAGAGGGAGTGGGGATCAGACTGCACAGGGAGAGGGAGTGGGGATCAGATTGCACAGGGAGAGGGAGTGGGGATCAGATTGCACAGGGAGAGGGAGTGGGGATCAGATTGCCCAGGGAGTGGGAGTGGGGATCAGACTGCACAGGGAGAGGGAGTGGGGATCAGATTGCACAGGGAGTGGGAGTGGGGATCAGATTGCACAGGGAGTGGGAGAGGGGATCAGACTGCACAGGGAGAGGGAGTGGGGATCAGACTGCACAGGGAGAGGGAGAGGGGATCAGATTGCACAGGGAGAGGGAGTGGGGATCAGATTGCACAGGGAGAGGGAGTGGGGATCAGATTGCACAGGGAGAGGGAGTGGGGATCAGACTGCACAGGGAGAGGGAGTGGGGATCAGATTGCCCAGGGAGTGGGAGTGGGGATCAGAATGCACAGGGAGTGGGAGAGGGGATCAGACTGCACAGGGAGAGGGAGAGGGGATCAGATTGTACAGGGAGAGGGAGTGGGGATCAGATTGCACAGGGAGAGGGAGTGGGGATCAGATTGCACAGGGAGAGGGAGTGGGGATCAGATTGCCCAGGGAGTGGGAGTGGGGATCAGACTGCACAGGGAGAGGGAGTGGGGATCAGACTGCACAGGGAGAGGGAGTGGGGATCAGATTGCACAGGGAGAGGGAGTGGGGATCAGATTGCACAGGGAGAGGGAGTGGGGATCAGATTGCCCAGGGAGTGGGAGTGGGGATCAGACTGCACAGGGAGAGGGAGTGGGGATCAGATTGCACAGGGAGAGGGAGTGGGGATCAGATTGCACAGGGAGAGGGAGTGGGGATCAGATTGCCCAGGGAGTGGGAGTGGGGATCAGACTGCACAGGGAGAGGGAGTGGGGATCAGACTGCACAGGGAGTGGGAGTGGGGATCAGATTGCACAGGGAGAGGGAGTGGGGATCAGATTGCACAGGGAGAGGGATAGGGGATCAGATTGCACAGGGAGAGGGAGTGGGGATCAGATTGCACAGGGAGAGGCAGTGGGGATCAGATTGCACAGGGAGAGGGAGTGGGGATCAGATTGCACAGGGAGAGGGAGTGGGGATCAGATTGCCCAGGGAGTGGGAGTGGGGATCAGATTGCACAGGGAGTGGGAGAGGGGATCAGACTGCACAGGGAGAGGGAGAGGGGATCAGATTGCCCAGGGAGTGGGAGTGGGGATCAGATTGCACAGGGAGTGGGAGAGGGGATCAGACTGCACAGGGAGAGGGAGAGGGGATCAGATTGCACAGGGAGAGGGAGTGGGGATCAGATTGCACAGGGAGAGGGAGTGGGGATCAGATTGCACAGGGAGAGGGAGTGGGGATCAGACTGCACAGGGAGAGGGAGAGGGGATCAGATTGCACAGGGAGAGGGAGTGGGGATCAGATTGCACAGGGAGAGGGAGTGGGGATCAGATTGCACAGGGAGAGGGAGTGGGGATCAGATTGCCCAGTGAGTGGGAGTGGGGATCAGACTGCACAGGGAGAGGGAGTGGGGATCAGACTGCACAGGGAGAGGGAGTGGGGATCAGATTGCACAGGGAGAGGGAGTGGGGATCAGATTGCACAGGGAGAGGGAGTGGGGATCAGATTGCCCAGGGAGTGGGAGTGGGGATCAGACTGCACAGGGAGAGGGAGTGGGGATCAGATTGCACAGGGAGAGGGAGTGGGGATCAGACTGCACAGGGAGAGGGAGTGGGGATCAGACTGCACAGGGAGTGGGAGTGGGGATCAGATTGCACAGGGAGAGGGAGTGGGGATCAGATTGCACAGGGAGAGGGATAGGGGATCAGATTGCCCAGGGAGTGGGAGTGGGGATCAGACTGCACAGGGAGAGGGAGTGGGGATCAGACTGCACAGGGAGTGGGAGTGGGGATCAGATTGCACAGGGAGAGGGAGTGGTGATCAGATTGCACAGGGAGAGGGAGTGGGGATCAGATTGCCCAGGGAGTGGGAGTGGGGATCAGACTGCACAGGGAGAGGGAGTGGGGATCAGATTGCACAGGGAGAGGGATAGGGGATCAGATTGCACAGGGAGAGGGAGTGGGGATCAGATTGCCCAGGGAGTGGGAGTGGGGATCAGACTGCACAGGGAGTGGGAGTGGGGATCAGATTGCCCAGGGAGTGGGAGTGGGGATCAGACTGCACAGGGAGAGGGAGTGGGGATCAGACTGCACAGGGAGTGGGAGTGGGGATCAGATTGCACAGGGAGAGGGAGTGGGGATCAGATTGCACAGGGAGAGGGATAGGGGATCAGATTGCCCAGGGAGTGGGAGTGGGGATCAGACTGCACAGGGAGTGGGAGTGGGGATCAGATTGCACAGGGAGAGGGAGTGGGGATCAGATTGCACAGGGAGAGGGATAGGGGATCAGATTGCACAGGGAGAGGGAGTGGGGATCAGATTGCACAGGGAGTGGGAGTGGGGATCAGATTGCACAGGGAGTGGGAGTGGGGATCAGACTGCACAGGGAGTGGGAGTGGGGATCAGATTGCACAGGGAGTGGGAGTGGGGATCAGATTGCACAGGGAGTGGGAGTGGGGATCAGATTGCACAGGGAGAGGGAGTGGGGATCAGATTGCACAGGGAGTGGGAGTGGGGATCAGATTGCACAGGGAGTGGGAGTGGGGATCAGATTGCACAGGGAGAGGGAGTGGGGATCAGATTGCACAGGGAGAGGGAGTGGGGATCAGATTGCACAGGGAGAGGGAGTGGGGATCAGATTGCACAGGGAGAGGGAGCGGGGATCAGATTGCACAGGGAGTGGGAGTGGGGATCAGATTGCACAGGGAGAGGGAGAGGGGATCAGATTGCACAGGGAGTGGGAGTGGGGATCAGATTGCACAGGGAGAGGGAGTGGGGATCAGATTGCACAGGGAGTGGGAGTGGGGATCAGATTGCACAGGGAGAGGGAGTGGGGATCAGATTGCACAGGGAGTGGGAGTGGGGATCAGATTGCACAGGGAGAGGGAGTGGGGATCAGATTGCACAGGGAGAGGGAGTGGGGATCAGATTGCACAGGGAGAGGGAGCGGGGATCAGATTGCACAGGGAGAGGGAGTGGGGATCAGATTGCACAGGGAGAGGGAGTGGGGATCAGATTGCACAGGGAGAGGGAGCGGGGATCAGATTGCACAGGGAGAGGGAGTGGGGATCAGATTGCACAGGGAGAGGGAGTGGGGATCAGATTGCACAGGGAGAGGGAGCGGGGATCAGATTGCACAGGGAGAGGGAGAGGGGATCAGATTGCACAGGGAGTGGGAGTGGGGATCAGATTGCACAGGGAGAGGGAGTGGGGATCAGATTGCACAGGGAGAGGGAGCGGGGATCAGATTGCACAGGGAGTGGGAGTGGGGATCAGATTGCACAGGGAGAGGGAGTGGGGATCAGATTGCACAGGGAGAGGGAGTGGGGATCAGATTGCACAGGGAGTGGGAGTGGGGATCAGATTGCACAGGGAGAGGGAGTGGGGATCAGATTGCACAGGGAGAGTGAGCGGGGATCAGATTGCACAGGGAGTGGGAGTGGGGATCAGATTGCACAGGGAGAGGGAGTGGGGATCAGATTGCACAGGGAGAGGGAGCGGGGATCAGATTGCACAGGGAGTGGGAGTGGGGATCAGACTGCACAGGGAGAGGGAGCGGGGATCAGACTGCACAGGGAGTGGGGATCAGATTGCACAGGGAGAGGGAGTGGGGATCAGATTGCACAGGGAGAGGGAGTGGGGATCAGATTGCACAGGGAGTGGGAGTGGGGATCAGACTGCACAGGGAGTGGGAGTGGGTATCAGATTGCACAGGGAGAGGGAGTGGGGATCAGATTGCACAGGGAGTGGGAGTGGGGATCAGACTGCACAGGGAGTGGGAGTGGGTATCAGATTGCACAGGGAGAGGGAGTGGGGATCAGACTGAACAGGGAGAGGGAGTGGGGATCAGATTGCACAGGGAGTGGGAGTGGGGATCAGACTGCACAGGGAGTGGGAGTGGGGATCAGATTGCACAGGGAGAGGGAGTGGGGATCAGATTGCACAGGGAGTGGGAGTGGGGATCAGACTGCACAGGGAGTGGGAGAGGGAGTGGGGATCAGATTGCACAGGGAGTGGGAGTGGGGATCAGATTGCACAGGGAGTGGGAGTGGGGATCAGACTGCACAGGGAGTGGGAGAGGGAGTGGGGATCAGATTGCACAGGGAGTGGGAGTGGGGATCAGACTGCACAGGGAGTGGGAGTGGGGATCAGACTGCACAGGGAGTGGGAGAGGGAGTGGGGATCAGATTGCAGACGGAGTGGGAGTGGGGATCAGACTGCACAGGGAGTGGGAGTGGGGATCAGACTGCACAGGGAGTGGGAGTGGGGATCAGACTGCACAGGGAGTGGGAGAGGGAGTGGGGATCAGATTGCAGAGGGAGTGGGGATCAGATTGCACAGGGAGTGGGAGTGGGTATCAGATTGCACAGGGAGTGGGAGTGGGGATCAGACTGCACAGGGAGTGGGAGTGGGGATCAGACTGCACAGGGAGTGGGAGAGGGAGTGGGGATCAGATTGCAGAGGGAGTGGGGATCAGATTGCACAGGGAGTGGGAGTGGGGATCAGACTGCACAGGGAGTGGGAGAGGGAGTGGGGATCAGATTGCAGAGGGAGTGGGGATCAGATTGCACAGGGAGTGGGAGTGGGGATCAGACTGCACAGGGAGTGGGAGAGGGAGTGGGGATCAGATTGCAGAGGGAGTGGGGATCAGATTGCACAGGGAGTGGGAGTGGGTATCAGATTGCACAGGGAGTGGGAGTGGGGATCAGACTGCAGAGGGAGTGGGAGTGGGGATCAGACTGCACAGGGAGTGGGAGAGGGAGTGGGGATCAGATTGCAGAGGGAGTGGGGATCAGATTGCACAGGGAGTGGGAGTGGGGATCAGACTGCACAGGGAGTGGGAGAGGGAGTGGGGATCAGATTGCACAGGGAGTGGGAGTGGGGATCAGACTGCACTGGGAGTGGGAGAGGGAGTGGGGATCAGATTGCACAGGGAGTGGGAGTGGGGATCAGACTGCACAGGGAGTGGGAGAGGGAGTGGGGATCAGATTGCACAGGGAGTGGGAGTGGGGATCAGATTGCACAGGGAGTGGGAGTGGGGATCAGACTGCACAGGGAGAGGGAGTGGGGATCAGATTGCACAGGGAGAGGGAGTGGGGATCAGACTGCACAGGGAGAGGGAGTGGGGATCAGACTGCACAGGGAGTGGGAGTGGGGATCAGACTGCACAGGGAGAGGGAGTGGGGATCAGACTGCACAGGGAGTGGGAGTGGGGATCAGACTGCACAGGGAGAGGGAGTGGGGATCAGACTGCACAGGGAGTGGGAGTGGGGATCAGACTGCACAGGGAGAGGGAGTGGGGATCAGACTACACAGGGAGTGGGAGTGGGGATCAGACTGCACAGGGAGAGGGAGCGGGGATCAGACTGCACAGGGAGTGGGAGTGGGGATCAGACTGCACAGGGAGAGGGAGCGGGGATCAGACTGCACAGGGAGAGGGAGTGGGGATCAGACTGCACAGGGAGAGGGAGTGGGCATCAGACTGCACAGGGAGTGGGAGTGGGGATCAGACTGCAGAGGGAGAGGGGATCAGACTGCACAGGGAGAGGGAGTGGGAGTGGGGATCAAACTGCACAGGGAGAGGGAGTGGGGATCAGACTGCACAGGGAGAGGGGATCAGACTGCACAGGGAGAGGGAGTGGGAGTGGGGATCAAACTGCACAGGGAGAGGGAATGGGGATCAGACTGCACAGGGAGAGGGAGTGGGGATCAGACTGCACAGGGAGAGGGAGTGGGGATCAGACTGCACAGGGAGAGGGAGTGGGGATCAGACTGCACAGGGAGAGGGAGTGGGGATCAGACTGCACAGGGAGAGGGAGAGGGAGCGGGGATCAGACTGCACAGGGAGAGGGAGAGGGAGTGGGGATCAGACTGCACAGGGAGAGGGAGTGGGGATCAAACTGCACAGGGAGAGGGAATGGGGATCAGACTGCACAGGGAGAGGGAGTGGGGATCAGACTGCACAGGGAGAGGGAGTGGGGATCAGACTGCACAGGGAGAGGGAGTGGGGATCAGACTGCACAGGGAGAGGGAGTGGGGATCAGACTGCACAGGGAGAGGGAGAGGGAGCGGGGATCAGACTGCACAGGGAGAGGGAGAGGGAGTGGGGATCAGACTGCACAGGGAGAGGGAGTGGGGATCAGACTGCACAGGGAGAGGGAGTGGGGATCAGACTGCACAGGGAGAGGGAGTGGGGAGTCACAGAGAGAATTGGAGACTGAGTAACTAATTCAGAAACAATGGAAACTGCAAAGGGAATATTAATAAAATGGGAGAACAGCCAAATAAAGACTCTCACGGAATTCATCGTCTGTGTATGTGAGATGTTGGCTGAAAATGTAAAAACTGGTGAAAGATGGAGAAAGAGATCCAATAGATCTACACCTTCAGAACAGAAAAGCCTTCAGCAGAGAGGCAGATCTCACTCTCTTTCTCTCTCTTCCTCTCCCTTTCCCCACTCTGCTGCTCCTCTCCCTCCCCGTCACTCTCTTCCTTTCACTCCCTGTCCCCCCCCCCCTCACCTCTCTCTGGAGGAGAGGTGACTGTATCCTCCCTCTGCCAGTCTTTGAGAGGTTCCTGCTGCCTGGGAGGCAGTGATTAAAATCAGACGCTGCTACTTCCCCATCTGTTTCTCATCCGTGCTCAGGTCTTTAACTACACTTCATTAACTGTGTTGGGTTTGATTATACACCATGTGATATGTTGACTATGAGGGGGAGGGGTGGTTGGCCCCACACTCTATAGGCTGGACCCAGCAGTACAAATAAAAAGCATTAGTCTCAGGGTTAAACTGAGAAGGGGAGAGATTTAGAGAGCTGTGGGGAAGGAGGAGGGAAATGGAACTAATTGGATAGTTCTCTCAAAGGAGCCAGCACAGGCACGATGGGCTGAATGGCCTCCTTCTGTGCTGTATTGTTCTCTGCCTGGCCTGATAGCCAATCTCGCCTCAGGTGAGTGACAGAGAAAGGGGGATTAGTTCGGAATATGCCACTCAGTGATGTCAAGCTGCAGGTTGTGGATGGAAGGAGAGACTGAGACACAACAAGGTTTTAGAGACCTGCCTTGTATTCCCTTCAGTATATTAGATTAACGGGTGATCTAATCAAGGTGGTTAAGATGATTAAAGGATTCGATCGGGTTGATAGAGAGAAACTATTTCCTCTGGTGGGGGGAGTCCAGAACAAGGGGGCAGAACCTTAAACCTAGCCAGGCTGTTAAGGAGTGATGTCAGGAAGCACTTCACACAAAGGGGAGTGGAAATCTGGAACTCTCTTCCCCCAAAAAGCTGCGGAGGTCATCTGAAAATTTCAAAACTGAGGTTGAGGGATTTCCTTGTGCAACGCTGTTAAAGTTTGGAGAACTAAAGGTGGGTAAACACAGTTAAGAGCCACAATCTGATTGAATGGAGGAACAGACTCGAGGGGCTGAGTGGCCCCTCCTGTTCCTGTGTCCGTTCCGGGACATGGTACGCTCGAAGTTTGTGCGTCTCTCACTTCACTTTGTTTTGATTCTCAGATGCCAGAGGTGAAAGGTCATCGAGCCATCATCCTTCCCCGAGCTCCCCACAGCAGCCAGAGCATTACAGCATCGCCCCCCTCACTCCATCACAGTCCCCGGTACGTAGTTTACAGCTATTACTCTCATTGTGACAGGAAAGCCAGTCTGTAGCCCCCATGGTCACATTCTACACGTCTAACTGTATCAGACTATATCTGACACGTCAGACTAACCACTCCGTCACGGTGAGCAGTGTTTCTGTTGCAGTCTGTCGCACTGTTAATCCTTCCACTACTTCACTGTTCTACAGAGGAAGATCGTGAACTGCTGTGGTTCTAAGGAATTGATCTCCTGTTCAACCAACTTGGTAGGCTGAAGCATTTGCAACAATCTTCATCCAGAAGTGCCAAGTGGAAAATTCATCTCGGCCTCCTCCTGAGGTCCCCAGCATCACAGATAGCAGTCTGCAGTCTATCTGATTCACCCACATGTTAAGAAATCTGTGCCCGCTGGTAATTGACCTCTCTGCTAGGGGAAACATGTCCTTCCTGTCTGGTCTATCTCGGCCCCTCATAATTTTGTACACCTCAATTAAGTCACCCCTCAGCCTCATCCGGTCTAAGGAAAACAACCCTAGCCTATCCAATCTTTCCTCATAGCTGCAATTTGCAAGCCCTGGCAACATTCTTGTAAATCTCCTCTGTACTCTCTCCAGAGCAATTAATTCCTTCCTATAATGTGGTGACCAGAACTGTACACAATACTCCAGCTGTGGCCTAACCAGTGTTTTATACAGTTCCAGAATTACATCCCTGCTTTTGTACTCGATACCTCAGCCAATAAAGGAAAGCATTCCATATGCCTTCTTCACCACTCTATCTACCTGTCCTGCCACCTTCAGGGACCTGTGGACAAGCACTCCAAGGTCTCTCACTTCTTCTATCCCTCTCAATATCCTCCTGTTTATTGTGTATTCCCTCGCTTTATTTGCCCTCCCCAAATGCATTACCTCACACTTTTCTGGATTGAATTCCATTTGCCACTTTTCCGCCCACTCAACCAAACCATTGATATCATTCTGGAGTCTACAGCTATCCTCTTCACTATCAAATACACGGCCAATTTTTGTATTATCAGCAAATTTCCCAATCATGCCTCCCACATTTAAGTCCAAATCATTAATATATACCACAAACAGCAAGGGACCCAACACTGAGCCCTGTGGAACACCACTGGAAACAGCTTTCCATTCACAAAAACATCCATCGACCCATTACCCTTTGTTTCCTGTCACTGAGCCAATTTAGGATCCAACTCACCACATTCCCCTGTATCCCGTGGGCTTTTACTTTTCTGACCAGTCTGCCATGTGGGAACGTTGTCAAATGCCTTACTAAAATCCATGTAGACCACATCCACTGCACTAACCTCATCAATCCACCTTGTTACTGCCTCAAAAATTTCAATTAGGTTCAGAAGACATGACCATCCCTTAACAAACCCATGCTGACTATCCCGGATCAATCCGTGCTTTTCTAAGTGACAGTTTATCCTGTCTCTCGGAATTGATTCTAATAAAATGCCCACCACCGAGGTCAGGCTGACCGGCCTATAATTATTTGGCCTATCCCTCACACCCTTTTTAAACAATGGTATAATGTTCGCAGACCTCCAATCGTCTGGTACCTTAGGGCGGCACAGTGGCGCAGTGGTTAGCACCGCAGCCTCACAGCTCCAGGGACCCGGGTTCGATTCCGGGTACTGCCTGTGTGGAGTTTGCAAGTTCTCCCTGTGTCTGCGTGGGTTTTCTCCGGGTGCTCCGGTTTCCTCCCACAATCCAAAAGACTTGCAGTTTGATAGGTAAATTGGCCATTATAAATTGTCACTAGTATAGGTAGGTGGTAGGGAAATATAGGGACAGGTGGGGATGTTTGGTAGGAATATGGGATTAGTGTAGGATTAGTATAAATGGGTGGTTGATGTTCGGCACAGACTCGGTGGGCCGAAGGGCCTGTTTCAGTGCTGTATCTCTAATCTAATCTCTCCTGTATCTAGTGAGGATTTGAAAATGATCCTCAGAGCATCTGTTATTTCCTCCCTGGCTTCCTTTAACAGCCAGGGATACAATACAATCTGGCCAATTACCACCCCATCAATCTACTCTCGATCATCAGCAAAGTGATGGAAGGTGTTGTCAACAGTGCGATCAAGTTGCATTTACACAGAAACAAACTGCTCAATGACGCTCAGTTTGGGTTCCGCCAGGGCCACTCAGCTCCTGACCTCATAACAGCCTTGGTCCAAACATGGACAAAAGAGCTGAACTCAAGAGGTGAGGTGAGAGTGACTGCCCTTGACATCAAGGCAGCATTTGACCGAGTATGGCATCAAGGAGCCCTAGAAAAACTGGAGTCAATGGGAATCAAGGGGAAAATCAAGTGGTTGGAGTCATACCTAGTGCAAAGGAGGTTGGAGGTCAATCATCTGAGCTCCAGGACATCACTGCAGGAATTCCTCAGGGTAGTGTCCTGGGCAGAACCATCTTCAGCTGCTTCATCAATGACCTTCCTTCAATCATAAGGTCAGAAGTGGGGATGTTCGCTGATGATTGCACAATGTTCAGCACCATTCATGACTCCTCAGATACTGAAGCAGTCTGTGCCCAGATGCAGTAAGACCTGGACAATATCCAGGCTTGGGCTGATAAGTGGCAAGTAACATTTGCGCCACACAAGTGCCAGACAATGACCATCTCCAACAAGAGAGAATCTAACCATCTCCCCTTGACATTCAATGGCCTTACCATCGCTGAATCCCTCACTATCAACATCCTAGAGGCCACCATTGACCAGAAACTGAACTGGAGTAGGTATATAAATACCGTGGCTACAAGAGCAGGTCAGAGGCTGGGAATTCTGCAGTGGGTAACTCACCTTCTGACTCCCCAAAGCCTGTCCACCATCTACAAGGCACAAGTCAGGAGTGTGATGGAATACTCTCCACTTGCCTGGATGGGTGCAGCTCCAACAACACTCAAGAAGCTCGACACCATCCAGGACAAAGCAGCCCGCTTGATTGGCACCCCATCTACAAACATTCACTCCCTCCACCACTGACGCAGTGGCAGCAGTGTGTACCATCTACAAGATGCACTGCAGCAATGCACCAAGGCTCCTTAGACAGCACCTTCCAAACCCGCGACCTCTACCAACTAGAAGGACAAGGGCAGCAAATGCATGGGAACAACACCACCTGCAAGTTCCCCTTCAAGTCACACACCATCCTGACTTGGAACTATATCACCGTTCCTTCACTATCGCTGGGTCAAACTCCTGGAACTCCCTTCCTAACAGCACTGTGGGTGTACCTACCTCACATGGACTGCAGCGGTTCAAGAAGGCAGCTCACCACCATCTTCTCAAGGGCAATTAGGGATGGGCAATAAATGCTGGCCTAACCGGCGACACCCACATCCCATGAACTGAATAAAAAAATGCACGGGCTATCCAGTACCAGACAAGGATGAACTGTGCCCTTTACAAGTACAGGAAATAACAGTGAGTTCTATCATACTGCATCTGCTGTGCAGACATTGGGCCTTACTCTGAGGTCATCTCAGCTGTGGCCCAGTGAGTAGCAATCTCGCCTCAGAGTCAGAAGCCTGTGGGCTTAAATCCCACTCTAGAGACTTCAGGACGAATCCCAGGCAGTGCAGGACTGAGGGAGTGCAGCACTGTCAGAGGTGCTGTCTTTCAGATGAAATGTTAAACCGAAGGCCTTGTCTGCTCTCTCAGGTGGATGGAAAAGATCCCATGGCTACTATTTCAAAGAAGAGTAGGGGAGTTATCCCTGGGGCCCTGGACAATATTTATCCCTCAACAAATATTACTAAAGCAGATGATCTGGTCAATATCACATTGCTCTATGTGGGAGCTTGCTGTGCGCAAATTGCCTGCTGTGTTTCCTACATTACAACAGTTGTTCACAGGTGCTGTGTTAAGGTGTGATATTCCTGTCCCATTAACACTTCCTGACACATCGACTCCACAGAGATCTCTTGGGAATACACCACGATATCGGCCATTCAGCGTTGTGGTGGCTATCGACTTCGGAACCACAGCAAGTGGCTACGCATTCAGCCTGGTGCAAGACCCAGAAACAATTCACATGATGAGGTACCTGGGAGTCAGAGTGGGAGCACAATAGCCTGTAAGGAGGGGAGCGTGTGGGAGCGAGTGTGTGAGGAGGGGAGCATGTGGGAGCGAGTGGGTGAGGAGGGGAGCATGTGGGAGCGAGTGTGTGAGGAGGGGAGCGTGCAGGAGTGAGTGTGGGAGGAGGGGAGCATGAGGGAGCGAGTGTGTGAGGAGGGGAGCGTGTGGGAGCGAGTGTGTGAGGAGGGGAGCGTGTGGGAGTGAGTGCGTGAGGAGGGGAGCGTGCGGGAGTGAGTGTGTGAGGAGGGGAGCATGTGGGAGCGAGTGTGTGAGGAGGGGAGCGTGTGGGAGCGAGTGTGTGAGGAGGGGAGCGTGTGGGAGCGAGTATGTGAGGAGGGGAGCATGTGGGAGTGAGTGCGTGAGGAGGGAAGCGTGTGGGAGCGAGTGTGTCAGGAGGGGAGCGTGTGGGAGCGAGTGCGTGAGGAGGGGAGCGAGTGCGTGAGGTGGGGAGCATGTGGGAGCGAGTGTGTGAGGAGGGGAGCATGTGGGAGCGAGTGTGTGAGGAGGGGAGCGAGTGTGTGAGGAGGGGAGCGTGTGGGAACGGGTGTGTGAGGAGGGGAGCGAGTGGGAACGGGTGTGTGAGGAGGGGAGCGAGTGGGATCGGGTGTGTGAGGAGGGGAGCGAGTGGGAGCGAGTGTGTGAGGAGGGGAGCGAGTGTGTGAGGAGGGGAGCGTGTGGGAACGGGTGTGTGAGGAGGGGAGCGTGTGGGAGCGAGTGTGTGAGGAGGGGAGCGTGTGGGAGCGAGTGTGTGAGGAGGGGAGCGTGTGGGAGTGAGTGTGTGAGGAGGGGAGCGTGTGGGAGCGAGTGTGTCAGGAGGGGAGCGTGCGGGAGCGAGTGTGTGAGGAGGGGAGCGTGCTGGAGTGAGTGTGTAAGGAGGGGAGCGTGCTGGAGTGAGTGTGTAAGGAGGGGAGCGTGCTGGAGTGAGTGTGTGAGGAGGGGAGCGTGCTGGAGTGAGTGTGTGAGGAGGGGAGCGTGCTGGAGTGAGTGTGTAAGGAGGGGAGCGTGCTGGAGCGAGTGTGTGAGGAGGGGAGCGTGCTGGAGTGAGTGTGTCAGGAGGGGAGCGTGCTGGAGTGAGTGTGTCAGGAGGGGAGCGTGCGGGAACGAGTGTGTGAGGAGGGGAGCATGCTGGAGTGAGTGTGTAAGGAGGGGAGCATGCTGGAGTGAGTGTGTAAGGAGGGGAGCGTGCGGGAGCGAGTGTGTAAGGAGGGGAGCGTGCTGGAGTGAGTGTGTAAGGAGGGGAGCGTGCGGGAGCGAGTGTGTGAGGAGGGGAGCGTGCTGGAGTGAGTGTGTCAGGAGGGGAGCGTGCTGGAGTGAGTGTGTCAGGAGGGGAGCGTGCGGGAGCGAGTGTGTAAGGAGGGGAGCGTGCTGGAGCGTGTGTGTGAGGAGGGGAGCGTGCTGGAGTGAGTGTGTAAGGAGGGGAGCGTGCTGGAGTGAGTGTGTAAGGAGGGGAGCGTGCTGGAGTGAGTGTGTAAGGAGGGGAGCGTGCGGGAACGAGTGTGTGAGGAGGGGAGCGCGCGGGAGCGAGTGTGTCAGGAGGGGAGCGTGCGGGAACGAGTGTGTGAGGAGGGGAGCGTGCTGGAGTGAGTGTGTCAGGAGGGGAGCGTGCGGGAACGAGTGTGTGAGGAGGGGAGCGTGCTGGAGTGAGTGTGTCAGGAGGGGAGCGTGCTGGAGTGAGTGTGTGAGGAGGGGAGCGTGCTGGAGTGAGTGTGTGAGGAGGGGAGCGTGCTGGAGTGAGTGTGTGAGGAGGGGAGCGTGCTGGAGTGAGTGTGTGAGGAGGGGAGCATGCTGGAGTCAGTGTTTATTTTGTATATTTGATATGGTCAGCAGGGTGATGTTAAGAATGTGCCTTTGAATGGAACTGAGTTTCTTGCTGGGCCATTTCAGGGGCAGTTAAGAGTCAACCACATTGCTGTGGGTCTGGAGTCATATGTCGGACAGACCAGGTTCGGACAGCAGATTTCCTTCCCGAAAGGACATTAGTGAACCAGATGAGTTTTTACAAGAATCTGGTAGTTTCATGGTCACCATTACTGAGACGAGACTTTTATTCCAGATTGAATTTAAATTAATTGAATTTAAATTCCCCAGCTGCCTTGGTGGGATTTAAACTCACATTTCTGGATGTATTCCAGGTCTCAGGATTACTTGTCCAGTAACATATGTACAATGTTACTGCACCCACTACCATACTCTAATACTATTTGAGGCAGGAGGAGACCTTTGGCCCATCTAGCGCCACTTATCCTTAGAATTCTGTTCCGCCCATCTGGTCTCTTCTGATCCTGATTGTCCCCTTCAGCCCATTTCGGCCCTGCTGTCTCCAGTATTCCCTTTGGTCCATGTTGAGCCACCTATCTAGAAATTTCCAATGGTTAATTCCTAATAATGTTTTATGCCATTTTGTTGACAAAAACCTGCCTCATTCCTTTTTGCGATCTGGTCATCTCCCACCCAGCTGTGTCTGTAATCTGTACCACAAATCGCAATACCCTTAGTCTCTGTTTAAAAAATATTGATTTGAAGTTAAACCGAACTCCACCATTTCATGTCACCCCCATGAAATGTGAAAATTACATTCTGGTTTAGAATGATCGATCTATGTTTGTGTAATAATGGTAGACGGGAATCACGCTGCCACTTGTTACTGCAGTCATCGGAGATGCCTTTTCCTTGGTGTTTGGTTATTTCTAGACGATGGGAAGGTGGCGATCCTGGAGTGGCAAATCAGAAAACTCCAACCAGCCTGCTCCTTACTCCAGACGGCAGCTTCCACAGCCTGGGATACACGGCCAGAGACCATTACCATGACCTCGACCCAGAGGAAGCCAGGGATTGGCTGTACTTTGAGAAGTTTAAGATGAAGATTCATATCACCTGTGTGAGTTCAGTCACATCACTCAGCGCATGACAGAGAAATAGTTCAGACTCTCTCACCCAACAATGTCCAGTCTTCGTCTGAGTGACTACTACACGGAACAAAATACAACACACAACCACATTCAACTGCATATTAATTGGGCAGGGTAGAGGGAGCTTTACTCTGTATCTAACCCCCGTGCTGTACCTGTCCTGGGAGTGTTTGATGGGGACAGTGTAGAGGGAGCTTTACTCTGTATCTAACCCCCATGCTGAACCTGTCCTGGGAGTGTTTGATGGGGACAGTGTAGAGGGAGCTTTACTCTGTGCCTAACCCCCCTGCTGAACCTGTCCTGGGAATGTTTGATGGGGACAGTGTAGAGGGAGCTTTACTCTGTATCTAACCTATACTGTTCCTGCGCTGAGAGTGTTTGATGGGACCGTGACAGTGTGAATTGGAATTACAGCGTGATTTTGATTTAGAGATACAGCACTGAAACAGGCCCTTCAGCCCACCGAGTCTGTGCCGACCATTAACCACCCATTTATACTAATCCTACACTAATCCCATATTCCTACCACATCCTCACCTGTCCCTATATTTTCCCTACCACCTACCTATACTAGGGGCAATTTATAATGGCCAATTTACCTATCAACCTGCAAGTCTTTGGCTGTGGGAGGAAACCGGAGCACCTGGAGGAAACCCACGCAGACACAGGGAGAACTTGCAAACTCCACACAGGCAGTACCCAGTATTGAACCCGGGTCGCTGGAGCTGTGAGGCTGCGGTGCTAACCACTGCGCCACTGTGCCGCCCCTATATAATTGACCAATGAATTTCAAGATAGATAAGTGAGGTACTGCAATTTGGTAAGAAAAATAAGGAGGTCATATATGACTTGGAAATTAAGACTCTAAGTGGGAGCGAAGGCTAGAATACTTAATGAGTATTTTGAATCAATCTTTACTAAGCAAGATGAATCCAACAAAATATGGGTAGAGGTGGAGAGAGTAGAGGTAACGGATAGGGTAAAAATTGAGAGGGAGGTGGTACTGGAAAGACTGGCTATGCTTCGGGTCGTTAAGCCACCAGGTTCGGATGGCTTGCATCCCAGGTTGCTAAAGGAAGTGGGGATGAAGATCATGGAAGGATTTGCCATAATCTTCCAATCTTCCCTGGGTGTTAAATGCCAGAAAGCTTGTTGTGGAAGGATGATGCTGGAGCCTATCTTTACTTAGTTTCACATTTATTGTGCAGAGTAAACAGATTATAAACATATAGCTCCTCACTCAAACCCTCCACTAGTCTCAGTATCTGCTTATAAGTGTTCAAGTAAGACCCCAATTAACACCCTCCACCTGCATATAATTAAACAAGTGACACACAATTAACACATTCACATCTTCCTTCTATAATAAAATATTAGATTAACATGTTCAAACAACATTTCAAAATAAATTCGTTATCAGATACAATGTATTACAGTGCGAGACACACCTTCTTTAGCACCTCGAACAATTTCTTTGTACTAGCATTTCTTTTTGTGAAACAATCGGATAGCTGATGACTTGCATCTACCCATTTAAGTTTAGAGATTTCCTTTCTCTCCAGCATTTGTTTCAATCCAGTAAAGTCAATACGTAGTCTTTTCTCACTCACCTTTTTCGAGTGTACATTGTCCCACAAAGAAAGATTACCACATAATATTCAGTGGGTAGCCTATCTTTGGTATGTCCCTTATTTTAGGTGACATTCTGAAGATTTGACAAATAGAACCCCATATCCACTGCCTACACAAGACCAAGTGTTTCTGCAGCTAAAGTACTTTTAATGAGCCTTTTTATTTTCTTAGCTTCCCAAGCTGAAGGACAACATTTCCCATTTGTACTCATCAGAAATATTATGTAACCAGCTGCACTTGAATACCCATCAGCAGATTAGCATGTGAAGCATCACTAAAAATGATTAGCTCCATGTTCTTTGGGTCACCTAAGGATAGGAACTTCAGTACACATTTCTCCAGATTTGGATTTTTAAAATATTTTATTTCCCCTTAAAACATTCTCAACTTTCGCATGTTTCATCATCACACTTAACTCCAGTACATCAAAACTAGCATCAGGTCTAGTTGGAGAGCACAACCAGTTTAATTGACCAATTAAGCTTTGCAATTGCTCAGCCTCTGCTTTATATATATCAGCATCTTTCTGTGATGACCTAGCATGATTAACCAGGATGGGAGTAACACTCTAAATAGGATTGTTGATTTAAAGTTATTCCAGACTTAGTCTGCTTAGTATCTAAAGCTATATATTTAAAGGTTTCATAAGCCTGACTCCCAATCTTGCCCTAATTTTGTTAATAACTTTTCACAAATGCCACAGTAACACCCAATAAGAAATCATCAACATGCATCATGAAGATGCCTGAAAGTTTCTCTTTATGATACCAATAAAACATCGCAGGATCTGCTTTCAGTTGAACACAAACAATTTTCAACAAAACAGATCTCACTGAGAAATACCATACCCTGGAAACATCATTAAGGCCACAGATGCATTTGTTCAGTTTCCAAAGATTTCCTTCTGCATCTGTTCCATTATCAGTCAGAAACTTAGCTGGTACCCCAAGCCCAGATCTTATTAATTTCTCCATAATTTTGCCTTTTAATCATCCTTTTGTCCTTGCTATTTATTATTGTAGAAAGACTAAATCTCACTGCTAGATCTATAAAATGTAGAATGAAAATATTCTTGTCTTTATCCCATACCTTTAAATCCAAGGGAACTACCTCGTTAAAGTCACATGCGGAAGGCGGACAATAGGACATGATGGTGTCCTCCGATACTTTTTACAGATTTCACACTTTTCACTAATCTCTTCTGTTATCCTCGTATACTCCATCAATCACACCTGCAACTTTTAGTAGGGTTTTGAATCTCTGACAAGGTTGAGCAAATTGTCTGTGTAATTTTAAGACAATTTGCTTTATATCTCTGATTCTTATCACCTGATGTCATTTTACACTGACTAGAAGCACTAGGTTTTGTTAAGGGTATACAACAATTCCCTGACAGGGTAAACTGCAAATTCACTGACTTCCCAGAAACTTGCCTTATGCTCCATATTAAGTTTCATTTGTGCCTTTTTCATTGAAGGTTTACTCAACAGTAAAGTTATCTCACTGGAGACTACATCAGGACTGATAAAGTGGCTTACCCCAGCTATTTTACATGGAATTACTACTCTCGTCAGTGACTTCATTGTGTTGTCATCACCAAACCTAAAGCTGATAGTACTCATACTCCTTAACCTTGCATCAATCCTCACTACTGAGTGAATCCAGATAAAATTGTAACCAATCTGTTAAACATACTGCTGATGTGCAAGTACTATCTAATACAGCACAGTTGAATGAATCGCAACTAACACATTCATCACAGGACTAAAACTCTTTGTGACAATTCATTTAGATTCATCAATATCTTCCTCTTCTACCTCAATTCTCTGGGACATGTGTTATTTCAAAGTCTCTGCCCCTTCACTTTGGGCAGTTCATTGCATAATGATACTTTGAGTCACACCTTGGGCATTAAACATTGAGTCCTCCATTCTTTGTGTCACCACAGAATTCCCTGCTTGTTCTACCAGGGCTGCAGGAAATGACTGTTTCCACAGGAATTTTTTCAAGGCAGCAGACATCTGATCTAACTGGGATCTTTGTCCAAGAACCAAACACCAGTCAGAGCCAAGAGCCTGTCCATATGCGACACCCTAGCACAATCTAGCAATTTAAAAGCTAGCACTGAACCAGGGATCTCCAAAATGAATTCCTCAATCTTCTATACAGTCTGTTAAAGTCTATGATATATTTCTCCATTGAATAACTCTCTGTTTTCCCAAATCTATCAAAGTCCAACCATGCCTCATACACATTCAATGGGTCATCTTTCTTGTAAATTTCACCCAAGAATTCTAACAGAAGATCCAACCCTTCATCAGTATCCAACTGACGGGCATTCAGTTCAGAATACACTTTACTTCTGATTTTACTTTTGGTAGGAAGTGATGACACCAAGACCATAACTTATTTCCTCTTTGGTAGAGATGTAATCTGTGTCCACATACCCACTTCGTTCTTCCATTGGTCATATGGTTCAGACTGAGACCCTTTGTTAATTGTGTAACAATTGTTTAATTATATGCCAGTAGAGGGTGCTAATTGGGGAAGAGTATAACTAGAGGCCATCACTATAAGACAGTCACCAAGAAATCCAATAGGGAATTCTGAAGAAACTTCATGCAGAGAGTAGTGAGAATATGGAACTCGCTAACACAGGGACTGGTTGAGGTGAGTTGTATAGACAAGGGGAAGCTGGATAATCACATGAGGGAGAAAGGAATAGAGGATTACACTGATCAAGATAAATGAGGAAATATGGGAAGAAGCTTGAGTGGAGCATGAACGCTGGCATGAGCCGAATAGCCTGTTTCGGTGCTATATATATCCTATGTAATCCTAGCCCCCATTTCCCTCTGTAGAGATCCCACTCTGATGAGCAGAAATACTCCCAACAGTGAAGCAAGTCCTGGGCCGACTAGGAGTGCCAGTAGAGATGGAGCGTTTCCGTCACTTCTCTCTCTGGTTCTGTAACTTTCTATCATGCTGAAATTTTAAATCCTTTGTTTTGTTTTTCCAGGATCTCACCATGGAAACAGAGTTGGAGGCTGTAAACGGGAAGAGGGTGAAAGCTCTCGATGTGTTTGCTCATGCGCTGAGATACTTCCGGAAGCACTCCTTAAAGGTAAGGGAAGAGGCCACAATGGGCTGAACTCTGACCTTCCATCCAGGCTCTGGCTGTCAATCCCAGCTCAGACACACAGGAAAGGAATATCCTCAAACTGTTGGGTCCAGCATCAGATGGGGTCAGAATCCCATCAATCCAGCTCTGAGTGTTGAGGTGGGATTGAGGGTGATGGTGATGGGTGTTTGAGCGAGATGTCAAGGGGTGTTAGATCTGGTGAGGAGGGATTGAGGGATATTTTGAGGAACGGTTGAGGGATATTTTGAGGAAGGATCGAATAAGATGAGGAGGGGGTGAGGGATATGGTGAAGGATATGGTGAGGTGGGAGCAGAGGGATATGACGAGATTGATTTATATGAAAGGGTACAACTGTGGGTTTGATCTTCACCAATGCAAGTTTCTTCTTTCTGCTTTGTAGGGCTAATTTTCTCTTCATATTCTCAAATTGTTTTATGTTTGTACGATGACAGGAATTGAAGGAGCAGTTCTCAATCACACTGGACACTGACGATGTGCGTTGGGTAATCACTGTACCAGCAATCTGGAAACAACCTGCCAAACAGTTCATGAGGGAAGCTGCATATCTGGTGAGGAGTGACACCGGTCAATAATCACACATTATATCAACGAGATCAGAGGGAGGGAGAGATCAGAGAGAGAAAGAAAGAGAGACAGACAGACAGATAGAGATCAGGGCAAGAGAGAGAAAGTTCAGAGAGAGGTCAGAGAAAGAGAGAGATCGGAGAGAGAGAGAGATCAGAGAGAGAGATCAGAGAGAACGATATCAGAGAGAGAGAGATCAGAGAGAGAGAGATCAGAGAGAGCGATATCAGAGAGAGCGATATCAGAGAGAGAATCAGAGAGGATCAGAGAGAGAGATCAGAGGGAGAGATCAGAGGGAGAGATCAGAGAGAGAATCAGAGGGAGAGAATCAGAGAGAGAGAATCAGGGAGAGAGATCAGAGAGAGAATCAGAGAGAGAGAGATCAGAGAGAGTGATCAGAGAGAGAGATCAGAGAGATAAGAGAGAGAGAATCAGAGAGATAAGAGAGAGAGAATCAGAGAGAGAGATCAGAGAGAGAGATCAGACAGAGAGAGATCAGACAGAGAGAGATTAGAGAGAGAGATCAGAGAGAGAGAGATCAGAGAGAGATCAGAGAGAGAATCAGAGAGGATCAGAGAGAGAGATCAGAGAGAGGATCAGAGAGAGAGATCAGAGAGAGATCAGAGAAAAATCAGAGATAAAAAGAGAGAGATGAGAGAAAGAGATGAGAGAGAGATGAGAGAGAGCTCAGAGAGAGCGAGATCAAAGAGAGAGATCAGAGAGAGAGAGATCAGAGAGAGAGATCAGAGAAAGCAAGATCAGAGAAAGCAAGATCAGAGAGAGAGATCAGAGAGAGAGAGATCAGAGAGAGCGATATCAGAGAGAGAATCAGAGAGGATCAGAGAGAGAGATCAGAGAGAGAGACTCAGAGAGAGAGACTCAGAGAGAGAGAATCAGAGAGAGATCAGAGAGAGAATCAGAGAGAGAATCAGAGAGAGAGAATCAGAGAGAGCGATCAGAGAGATAAGAGAGAGAGAATCAGAGAGATAAGAGAGAGAGAATCAGAGAGAATCAGAGAGGATCAGAGAGAGAGATCAGAGAGAGAATCAGAGAGAGGATCAGAGAGAGAGATCAGAGAGAGATCAGAGAGAAATCAGAGATAAAAAGAGAGAGATGAGAGAGAGGAGAGAGAGCTCAGAGAGAGCGAGATCAAAGAGAGAGAGAGATCAGAGAGAGAGATCAGAGAGAGAGAGAGATCAGAGAGAGAGAGAGATAAGATCAGAGAGGGATCAGAGAGATATCAGAGAGAGATGAGAGAGATGAGAGATCAGAGAGAGAAAGAGAGAGATCAGAGATGAGAGAAATGAGAGAGAGAGAGAGATGAGAGAAAGATGAGAGAGTGAGGAGGGAGAGAGAGAGGAGAGTGAGGAGAGAAAGAGAGAGAGAGAGATCAAAGATTAGAGAGAGAGATGAGAGAGAGATGAGAGAAAGAGAGAGAGAGAAAGCCAGAGAGAGATCAAATATCAGAGAGAGAGGGAGGGAGAAAGAAAGAGAGATAGATCAAAGATCAGAGAAAGAGAGAAATTGTGAGAGATCAAAAATCAGAGAGAGAGAGAGAGAGAGAGAAAGAAAGAGAGAGAGCGAGAGATCAAAGATCAGAGTGAGAGAGAGAGATCAAAGATCAGAGTGAGAGAGAGAGAGAGAGAGAGAAAGAGAAAGTGAGAGAGGAATGAGAGAGAGCTGAGCGAGAGAGATGAGATAGAGAGAGATCAGAGAGAGAGAAAGAGAGAGAGAGTTCAAAGATCAGAGAGAGAGAAAGAGAGAAAGATCAGAGAGAGAAAGAGAGAGAGAGAGAGATCAAAGATCAGAGAGAGGGAAAGAGAGAGAGAGAGATCAAAGATCAGAGAGAAAGAGCGAGAGAGAGAGATCAAAGATCAGAGAGAGAGAGAAAGAGAAAGAGAGAGAGAGATCAGACAGAGATCAGAGAGAAAGAGAGAGAGATCAAAGATCAGAGAGAGAGAGAGAAAGAGAAAGAGAGAGATCAGAGAGAGATCAGAGAGAGAGGAGAGAGAGAGAAAGAGAGAGAGCGAGAGATCAAAGATCAGAGAAAGAGAAAGAGAGAGAGAAAAAGAGAGAGAGAGATCAAAGATCAGAGAGAGAGAGAGAGATCAGAGAGAGAGAGAGATCAAAGATCAGAGAGAGAGAGATCAGAGAGAGAGAGATATCAATGGTTGGAGAGAGAGAAAGAGAGAGTGAGCGAGAGAGAGAAAGAGAGAGAGGGAGGGAGCAGAAAGAGATGAGAGAGAGAAAGAGATAGAGAGAGAAAGCGAGAGATCAAAGATTAGAGAGAGAGAGAGAAAGAGAGAGATGAAGGGATCAGAGAGAGTTGAGAGAGAGAAAAAGAGAGATCAAAGATCAGAGAGAGAGAGATCAGAGAGAGAAAAAGAGAGAGAGAGAGAGATCAAAGATCAGAGAGAGAGAGAAAGAGAGAGAGAGAGAGGAGAGAGAGTGAGAAAGAGAGACAGCGAGAGATCAAAGATCAGAGAGAGAGAAAGAGAGAGAGATGAAGGGATCAGAGAGAGTTGAGAGAGAAAAAAAGAGAGAGAGAAATCAAAGATCAGAGAGAGAGAGTGAGATCAGAGAGAGAGAGATCGGAGAGAGAGAGATATCAAAGGTTGGAGAGAGAGAGAGAGAGCGAGAGGGAGGGAGCAGAAAGAGATGAGAGAGAGAGATGAGAGAGAGAGAGAGAGAGAAAGCAAGAGATCAAAGATCAGAGAGAGAGAAAGAGAGAGATATCAGAGAGAGAGGAGAGAGAGAGATCAGAGAGAGAGAGAGATATCAAAGATTAGAGAGAGAGAAAGAGAGAGAGAGCGAGAGAGAAAGAGAGAGAGGGAGCAGAGAGAGATGAGAGAGAGAGAGCAAGAGAGAGAGAAAGAAAGAGAGAGAGATCAAAGATCAGAGAGAGGGAAAGAGAGAGAGAGAAAGAGAAAGAGAAAGTGAGAGAGAGATGAGAGAGAGATGAGCGAGAGAGAGAGATCAGAGAGACATGAGAGAGAGAGAAAGAGAGAGAGAGAGTTCAAAGATCAGAGAGAGATCAGAGGGAGAGAGATCAGAGAGAGAGGAGAGAGAGAGAGAAAGAGCGAGATCAAAGATCAGAGAGAGAGAGAAAGAGAGAGAGAGAGAGATGAGAGAGAGAAAGAGAGAGAGAGATCAAAGATCAGAGAGAGAGAGGGAGAGAGAGAGAGGGAACAAAGAACAGAGAGAGAGAAAGAGAAAGAGAAAGTTTAGTTTTAGAGATACAGCACTGAAACAGGCCCTTCAGCCCACCGAGTCTGTGCCGACCATCAACCACCCATTTATACTAATCCTACACTAATCCCATATTCCTACCACATCCCCACCTGTCCCTATATTCCCCTACCACCTACCTATACTAGGGGCAATTGCTAATGGCCAATTTACCTATCAACCTGCAAGTCTTTGGCTGTGGGAGGAAACCGGAGCACCCGGCGGAAACCCACGCAGACACAGGGAGAACTTGCAAACTCCGCACAGGCAGTACCCAGAATCAAACCCGGGTCCCTGGAGCTGTGAGGCTGCGGTGCTAACCACGGCGCCACTGTGCCGCCCCACAGAGAGAGAGAGAGAGAGATCAGAGAGAGATGAGAAAGAGAGAGATGAGAGAGCAAAGATCAGAGAGAAAGAGTGAGAGAGAAAGATCAAAGAGAGAGAGAGAGATGAGAGAGAGAGAGATCCTCCCTATTTGAAAGTGCCTGTCTGGGCGGAGGGTCGATTTAATCACTGGACCATTTCCGTTATAATTATTGACCTGGGATTTGTAATGAAAACCCAGTTGACAGGGTGTAACATATTTTATCAATATTTCAGGCCACTGATTCTGCAATACTCAGTAACTGAAATGACAGTGTGGTCAGTCTCAATATCTGTTCCATTGTTCTCTCTCTGTCTCTCTCTGTGTTGCTGTCTATCCTGTGCCCAGGCTGGGTTAGCCTCTCCTGAATACCCGGAACAGCTGCTAATTGCCCTGGAACCCGAGGCTGCATCGATCTACTGCAGGAAGCTGCGACTCCACCAACTGATTGACCTCAGCAGAAACGAGGTGACCAATGGATATGGTCCAGATAATCCCATCCTCTCCAGTTTCAGGCAAGGTCAGACATTCCGTTTGTCTAATCACTGCCGTGATCATTTTAAAACCATTTAACAAACTGTTACAGAACAATGCCCACAGCCCTGTAACTGGACAGCTATTTTTTTATTAATTTCCTGGGATGTGGGTATCACTGGCTTGGCCAGCATATGTTGCCCATCCCGAATTGCCCTTGAGTAGGTGAGATGCTGCATCAGTTCATTTTAGGGCTAGGCCATTCAGCCCCTCGAGTCTGTTACACAGGAACAGGAGGAGGCCATTCAGCCCCTCAGGCCTGTTACACAGGAACAGGAGGAGGCCATTCAGCCCCTCGAGTCCGTTACACAGGAACAGGAGGAGGCCATTCAGCCCCTCGAGCCTGTTACACAGGAGCAGGAGGAGGCCATTCAGCCCCTCGAGCCTGTTACACAGGAGCAGGAGGAGGCCATTCAGCCCCTCAAGATCTTTCCACCATTCATTATATTATGGTTGACCTGGACCTCAGCTGTATTTATCTGACTTGCGCTGTATTCCTTGACACAAATTGTACAAGATATTTTACAGACAATCTGTAAGAGGAGTGACTGAAAAGTGGTTCCAAAAAATAGCATTTGAGGGCAATGTTAAAGGAGAAAAGGAGCAAGATATAGGAAGGATTTGAGGGAGGGGGGGTATTCGGATTTTTTGAGGGATAGGCGAGAGTGGGATTAGAATTTAAGGAGGGATTGGAGAAAGTGGGATTAGGATTCAAAGAGGATTGGGAAGAGTAGGGTTAGGATTCAAGGAGGGATTGAGGAGAGTGGGTTAAGGATTCAAAGAGGATTTGGAAGAGTGGGATTAGGATTTAAAGAGGATTTGGAAGAATGGGATTAGGATTTAAAGAGGATTGGGAAGAGTGGGATTAGGATTTAAAGAGGATTGGGAAGAGTGGGATTAGGATTCAAAGAGGATTTGGAAGAATGGGTTTAGGATTTAAAGAGGATTGGGAAGAGTAGGATTAGGATTCAAGGAGGGATTGAGGAGAGTGGGATAAGGATTCAAAGAGGATTGGGAAGAGTGGGATTAGGATTCAAGGAGGGATTGAGGAGAGTGGGATAAGGATTCAAAGAGGATTGGGAAGAGTGGGATTAGGATTCAAGGAGAGATGGAGTGATTGGGATTAGGATTTAAAGAGTGATTGGGGAGTTTGGGATTGGGATTTAGGGAGGGATTTGGGAGAGTGGGATTGGGATTTAAGGAGGGATTGGGGAGTTAGGGCGAGGATGCTTGAAGGCATGAATGCCAATTGTGGTGTGAAGCATAGAAGAGATACACAAAGGGCCAGAATTGGAGGAGCACTCAGGTCTCAGAGGGCTAGAGGGTTGGGAGAGGTTACAGAGATAAGGAGGGGTGAAGGACATGGAGGGAATCAAACATGAGGAATGTGTTGTGGGAATAGACCAGTCTAGTTCAGTGAGAACACTGGTGATGGGAACTGGGATGGGAAAGGGGATTGATTTCTCGGTGGCCTGGCGTCCTGGGAGGGTAGGGTGGGGGGCCGTTCTGTAAACTGGGGTGGTGGGGGACCCGCAGGGGGTCATGGAGTCTGGACATGGTAAAAACACGGGCAGCAGATAGTGCCCATGCATCCCATACCAATGCACAGGACAGGGAGCTGGTGGACAAGGGAGGAATTTAATGGACCAGAGTTTATTAAAAAGCATTTCTTTAATCGGAGAGTTCATTCAGAAAACACAGTTCGGTGAGCAATAAGCAAGAAGGATTTGCATTTCTATAGGACCTTTCGAGACCTCAGAACATCCCAAAGCGCATTACAGCCAATGAGTTCTGGTGATATTGGTTGAGAGATAAATATTGGCCAGGATGGCAGGGAGAAATCAACTGTTCCAATAGTGGCCATGTGATCTTCTACACCATCTGTGAAGGAAGGCAGGACTGTTGTTTAACGTCTTATCCAAAAGACGGCACCGCTGACAGTGCAGCACTTCCTCAGTACTGACTGGCTCGGTAGCACCACTACTGACCGAGCTGGCCGAGTCCTAAAGGATGTATCTGCTAGACTGGGTCTCCGGCAGGTGGTGAGGGAACCAACAAGAGGGGAAAACAAACTTGACCTTGTCCTCACCAATTTACTTGTTGCAGATGTATCTCCATGACAATATTGGTAGGAGTGACCACCGCACAGTCCTTGCGGAGACAAAGTCTTGTCTTCACATTGAGGATGCCCTCCATCGTGTTTTGTGGCACTATCACCGTGCTAAATGGGATAGATTTAACAGATCTAGCAATGCAAAACTGGGCATCCATGAGGCGCTGTGGGCCATCAGCAGCAGCAGAATTGTACTCAACCACAACTTATAACCTCATGGCCCGGCATATCCCCCACTCTACCATTACCATCAAGCCAAGGGATGAACCCTGTTCAATGAGAAATGCAGGAGGGCATGCCAGGAGCAGCACCAGGCAGACCTCAGAATGAGGTGTCAACCAGGTGAAGCTACAACACAGGACTATCTGCATACCAAACTGCGTAAGCAGCATGTGATAGACAGAGCTAAGCGATCCCACAGCCAACGGATCAGATCTAAGCTCTGCAGTCCTGCCACATCCAGTCGTGAATGGTTGTGGACAATTAAACAACTAACTGGAGGACGTGGCTCCACAAATATTCCCATCCTCAATGATGAGGGAGCCCAGCACATCAGTGCAAAAGATAAGGCTGAAGCATTTGCAACAATCTTCAGCCAGAAGTGCCGAGTAGATGATCCATCTCGGCCTCCTCCTGAGGTCCCCAACATCACAGATGCCAGTCTTCAGCCAATCCGATTTACTCCACGTGACATCAAGCAATGGCTGAAGGCATAGGATACTACAAAGGCTATGGGTCCTGACAACATTCCAGCAATAGTACTGAAGATCTGTGCTCCAGAACTTGCCGGGCCCCTAGCCAAGCTGTTCCAGTACAGCTACAACACTGGCATCTACCCTGCAATGTGGAAAGTAGCCCAGGAATGCCCTGTCCACAAAAAGCAGGACAAGTCCAACCCGGCCAATTACCGCCCTATCAGTTTACTCTCGATCATCAGCGAAGTGAAGGAAGGGGTCATTGACAGTGCTATCAAGCGGCACTTGCTCAGCAATAACCTGCTCACTGATGCTCAGTTTGGGTTCTGCCAGGGACACTCAGCTCCTGACCTCATTACAGCCTTGGTCCAACCATGGAGAAAAGAGCTGAACTCAAGAAGTGAGGTGAGAGTGACTGCTCTTGACATCAAGGCAGCATTTGACCGAGAATGGCATCAAGGAGCCCTAGCAAAACTGACGTCAATGGGAATCGGGAGAAAACTCTCCGCTAGTTTCAGTCATACCTAGCGCAAAGGAAGATGGTTGTGGTTGTTGGAGGTCAATCATCTCAGCTCCAGGACGTCACTGCAGGAGTTCCTTAGGGTAGTGTCCTAGGCCCAACCATCTTCAGCTGCTTCATCAATGACCTTCCCTCCATAAGGTCAGAAGTGGGGATGTTCGCTGATTGCACAATGTTCAGTACCATTCGTGACTCCTCAGATACTGAAGCAGCCCATGTCCAGTTGCAGCAAGACCTGGACAACATCCAGGTTTGGGCTGATAAGTGGCAAGTAACATTCGCACCACACAATTGCCAGGGAATGACCATCTCCAACAAGAGAGAATCTAACCATCTCCCCTGGACATTCAATGGAATTACCATCGCTGAATCCCCCACTATCAATATTCTGGGGGTTACCATTGACCAGAAACTGAACTGGAGTAGCCATATAAATACTATGGCTACAAGAGCAGGTCAGAGGCTAGGAAAACTGCGGCAAGTAACTCGCTCCCTGTCCGCCATCTACAAGGTACAAATCAGGAGTGTGATGGAATACTCTCCACCTGCCTGGATGGGTGCAGGTCCAACAACTCTCAAACAGCTCGACACCATCCAGGATAAAGCAGCCCGCTTGATTGGCACCCCATCCACAAACATTCACTCCCTCCACCACCGACACACAGTGGCAGCAGTGTGTACCATCTACAAGATGCACTGCAGCAACGCACAAGGCTCCTCAGACAGCACCTTCCAAACCCGCGACCTCTACCATCTAGAAGGACAAGGGCAGCAGATGCATGGAAACACCACCACCTGCAAGTTCCCCTCCCAGTCACACACCACCCTGACTTGGAAGTATATCGCCGTTCCTTCACTGTCACTGGGTCAAAATCCTGGAACTCCCTTCCTAACAGCACTGTGGGTGTACCTACCCCACATGGACTGCAGCGGTTCAAGAAGGCAGCTCACCACCACCTTCTCAAGGGCAATTAGGGATGGGCAATAAATGCTGGCATAGCTAGTGACGTGCACATCCCGCGAAAGAGTAAGAATAAAACCTTCTGACAGTGCATCATTGCTGCAGGGATGCCCCTCTGACTGTGCAGATTCTCTCGGTACTGCCCCTCCGACAGTGCAGCGCTCCCTCAGTACTGCCCCTCTGTTAGTGCAGCGCTCCCTCAGTACTGCCCCTCTGTTAGTGCAGCATGTACTATAAGGATGTAAAGGGTTAATACTGAAGACAGTGAGAGAGACCCCTCCCACTGTACAGGTGATGATGTAACAGTCACACGAGATAGGCTTGGGAAGAAGAAGATATAACAGCATGAAGGATGCTAGCTTAGGTGGCTTGTGGAGAGTGCATATAGTAATTGTAATTAATAGAGTTGTCAGTTAATCTTTACCAGAGTCTAGGACTTTCTCTGGAACACCCTGAAATGCTACTAATACAAATACAACTAAAACCAACATGGTGACAGCAGTAAAATAATGGTAAAACAGCGGTGAAAGCGACCAGGAGAATTTGAAGATCTCCTCAATTTTGGAAGAAACACCAGGTGAACAACAGAGAAATTTAAAGATAAATATTGGCCTGGTACAGTAAGAAAAGTACTTACCTACAGAAGAGGCTGACAAGAGCTCCACAGCTGTGATGAGTCAGAGTACAGTAATACAGATGGTATCACCAAACAGAAGCGGGGAGACCTGAAAATAGAATCCAGCAATCGGGTGAGTTATGATACTGACGGTCGAGAATCATGTTAAAGCCTTTGAAAAAGCTTGCCGTAATTTTCTTAAGACATCGTGCTTAGAAATAAAACGGGGAAAATTCCAATCCTTCACTTGGGCCGAGCACGAGCATGAGTGCAGGAAACCCCCGAAAAGCTCAAGAACTCCTGAAAAGCACAGGTAACACCTGAAAACAGTAGGGACACCTCCATTAAGTCAAGCAAGCTGAGAAAAAAAACAAAATGAATTTCTCAAACGAAGGCGAAAACCCTAAAAAGTCTATTAAAACAGCAGGGAACTCTCAAACAGCGGGGGGACCTCCTTGAAGGCAACCAAGCCTGAAACAAAGCAAACAAGCAGAATTTCTTAAAGGAAGGGGGACACTCTAAAAAGTCTATTAAAGGAAAAAGTATGGATCCTAAATTGGGAATGCCTAAGAGTTTCTCAGAATCAAGTGGGACCCAATCAGATTCAAAACTGGCTATTAGGGAGAAAATGGTTCCCAAGGTTTAGAATCACTTTGGAACTCCATACAAAATCTGAAGTGGAACAAGTGAACACCCTCCTATATTTAATAGGGGCGATTGCGGACAACGTAATTGTCCAATAAGGAATCAACGAGGCTACCGACGAATTCGAAGAGGTACTCCAAACCTTTGATAAATATTTTAATCTCCGTACCAGTAAAATCTTGGAAAGAACCAAATTTAATAAGCGGGCATAGATGATTGGCGAATCTGTCGACTCCTATATTAATGACCTGTGTAGATTGGCAGAAGGTTGCGAATACAGCGAATTAAAGGCAGAACTAATTAGAGACAGGATAGTCGTCAGCATAGCGGATGAATCCTTGTCAGACCTGTTGCAATCCAAGGAAGACCTTACACTGGAAAAAGTCACTGAAACTGTAAGACAGGCTGAAGTTAACAAACAGAATAGGGACATCCTACAATCTGGAGACAAGCTGTGGATGAGAAGGAGTCCAATGCCCGATCAATTAGTTAGGCCAAAGCCAGGGAAATGCTTTGAGGAACAGAAAAAACATATAAGTGAGAAGGTGCATGACATAGGAAAATGTTGTGGAGCCAGGAAGACCCCCAGATGAGAGCAGTGCCCAGCAAGTAAACTGAGTGTTTTAATTCTGGAAAAACCTGAACTGAAGATGTGCCAGAGCAAAATTTTTTTGCTTAAAGGTACGGAGCAGAAGACCGTCACACAAAGAGCAGTGAATCAAGTACAACAATATCCACAAGAGAAAAACCAGGAGATTCCTTGGGAGAAATCAGTAACCCAGACCAAGATTTCTGGACAGCAGACATCTATGTGATTGGACACTTACGAATTTTGACACAGGGACTAGCATCACGGTATTGTCTGACCAAGAGCCAAGGGTGAAGAGACATTACCTGCAACCGACAGATATACGTTTGCATGGTCCAAGCGGGACACAACTGTGAGTAAAAGGCAAACTCCAAGCAACTCTTCAGCATAAAGGAAGACAACCGGTCGAGACCTTATACGTCTTGCACAATCAAGAATTTTCTTTACTGAGCAGGAATGCATGCTGACAACTGCAGTTGATTGAGAAGGTAACCGAAGTCAAGCAAACAAAGGTAATCAATTCCTTCCAATCATCAGCTGATGCATTATCAAGGGCAACTGTAGATCATCCAACACAGGAAGATGTGAATTTCATATGTGACATAGAGTCATATTCATTACCCACAGCACAAAGTTGGCCAACAAGCACACAGAAGTTGTGAGAAATACGACAAGCGCAGAAGAATGACAAAGAGTGCATTCATATTGAACAATATTGTACACATGTGTGGCCACAAGAAAGTCCAGGAGGGAGAACAATGAAGGCGTTCATGAGTATAGGAAATACTTTACCATAATCGATAACTTATTAGTTTACAACGACAGAATTATTATTCGAACTTCAGTGAGATCTGATATCTTAGATCGATTACACCAAGGCTATTTGGGTATAGCCAAGTGCAGAGCAAGGGCACAATTTTCGGTATGGTATTCTGAGATATCTAAGGATATCGAGACCATGATCAGCAACTGTCAGACATGCGTGATACAGAGGCCAGAACAGTGCAAACCGCTGTGGACTACCCAATTTCCAACTAGACCTTGGCAAAGGCTAGGCATGGATTTATTCATGTTTGGTTGGAAGTCATGGAGAATCATTATCGACTACTTTTCCAAATGGATAGACGCCCGGTGATTACATTCTACAACCACCGAGGTGGTTATCAGAATCCTTACGGACATCTTCACGACACATGGGATTCAGGAGGAAATACTATCAGACAACAGACCACAGTTCACGAATGAATGTTTTACCCAGTTCACTGTGAAGATGGGCTTTCAGCATCTTAGAGGCTGACCGAGGCATCCACAGTCCAATGGTGAGGCAGATCGAGGTGTGAGAATAATAAAATCTTTACTCATGAAAAATGAAGATCTTCCTATCTCACTCCTAGTTTATCGTTCAACGCCACTGCTGTGCAGATTATCACCAATCAAATTACTAATGGGAAGGACATTAAAAACACAGCTTCCATTTTGCCTCAACAATTAATGCCTGGAATGAAGATTCAAGACTATGAGAAAGGTCGAGAAAGAGAAAACCCCTACAGCAGGAAACAAACCCGGAATTACAAAGGGAGATTTCAAGCAAGAGGCTTATCCAAATTAAACAATGGTCAAAATGTTTGGATACATGACCTGGGACGGGAAGGTACAGTCATCCATAAACATGAGGACTATCAGCGATCATATGTTATATGAATGAATGAAGGGAACATACGAAGGAATCAAAGGAATATCATTCCTATTCCGCAAAAGCAACAGCCAACAATCATTCTGCAAGGTCCAGATGAAGAGGAACAAACCCAAACCAAATGAATTACTACACCCCTTGGAAACAAAAAACCAAGTCAGTAACCCAGACTTCCTATGAAGACTACTGATCGTCCCAGACAGATTACAACCAGATCGGGGAGAGTTGTCTAACCTCCGATGAGACTGAATCTGTAAAGTCAGAAACTTGGGGAGAGAAAGAGTATTAGAGAAGTCATAAATGTAAATATGTTTGGAAAAATGTTGGATAAAGACTTGGGGGGAGGGGAGATGTAGTATAAGGATGGAAAGGGCTAATACCGAAGACAGTGAGAGAGACCCCTCCCATTGTACAAGCGGATGATGTAACAGTCACATGAGATAGGTTTGAGAAGAAGAAGGTATAACAGCACGAAGGATGCTAGCTTAGGTGGCTTGTGGAGAGTGTATATGTTTAGTTTAGTTTAGAGATACAGCACTGAAACAGGCCCTTCGGCCCACCGAGTCTGTGCCGACCATCAACCACCCATTTGTACTAATCCTACACGAATTTCATATTCCTACCACATTCCCACCTGTCCCTATATTTTTCCCTACCACCTACCTATACTAGGGGCAATTGCTAATGGCCAATTTACCTATCAACCTGCAAGTCTTTGGCATGTGGGAGGAAACCGGAGCACCCGGAGGAAACCCACGCAGACACAGGGAGAACTTGCAAACTCCACACAGGCAGTACCCAGAATTGAACCCAGATCCCTGGAGCTGTGAGGCTGCAGTGCTAACCACTGCGCCACTGTGCCGCCCTCACTGTAAATAATAAAGTGTTGTTAGTTAACCTTTACCAGAGTCTAGGATTTTCTCAAGAATGCCCTGAAACACTACTAATATAAATACAATTAAACGTAACACACGCTCCCTCAGTACTGCACCTCCGACAGCGCAGCTTCCTCAGTACTACCCCTCCAACAGTGCAACATGTCCTCAGTACTGCCCCTCTGACAATGCAGCACTCCCTCAGTACTGCCCCTCTGACAGTGCAGCACTCCCTCAGTAATACCCCTTTGACAGTGTGGCGCTCCCTCAGTACTGACCCATGGACAGTGCGGCACTCCCTCAGTACTGACCCTCTGACAATGCAGCACTCCCTCAGTAGTGCCCCTTCAACAGTACGGCGCTCCCTCAGTACTGACCCTCGGACAGTGCGGCACTCCCTCAGTACTGCCCCTCCGACAATGCGGCACTCCCTCAGTACTGCCCCTCAGACAATGCAGCACTCCCTCAGTAGTGCCCCTCGGACAGTGCGGCACTCCCTCAGTACTGCCCCTCCGACAATGCGGCACTCCCTCAGTACTGCCCCTCAGACAGTGCGGTGCACCCTTAGTACTGCCCCTCTGACAATGCCGCACTCCCTCAGTACTGCCCCTCTGACAATGCAGCACTCCCTCAGTAGTGCCCCTTGGACAATGCGGCGCTCCCTCAGTACTGCCCCTCTGACAATACAGCACTCCCTCAGTACTGCCCCTCTGACAGTGCAGCACTCCCTCAGTAATACCCCTTTGACAGTGTGGCGCTCCCTCAGTACTGACCCTTGGACAGTGCGGCACTCCCTCAGTACTGACCCTTGGACAGTGCGGCACTCCCTAAGTACTGACCCTCCAACAGTACGGCGCTCCCTCAGTACTGACCCTCAGACAGTGCGGCACTCCCTCAGTACTGCCCCTCCGACAATGCGGCAGTCCCTCAGTACTGCCCCTCGGACAGTGCGGCACTCCCTCAGTACTGCCCCTCTGACAATGCAGCACTCCCTCAGTATTGCCACTCGGACAGTCTGGCGTGGCACCCTCAGTACTGCCTTCTGACAATGCAGCACTCCCTCAGTACTGCCCCTCTGACAGTGCAGCACTCCCTCAGTAATACCCCTTTGACAGTGTGGCGCTCCCTCAGTACTGACCCTTGGACAGTGCGGAACTACCTCAGTACTGACCCTCTGACGATGCAGCACTCCCTCAGTATTGCCACTCGGACAGTCTGGCGTGGCACCCTCAGTACTGCCCCTCTGACAATGCAGCAATCCCTGAGTACTGCCCCTCTGACAGTGCAGCACTCCCTCAGTAATACCCCTTTGACAGTGTGGCGCTCCCTCAGTACTGACCCTTGGACAGTGCGGCACTACCTCAGTACTGACCCTCTGACAATGCAGCACTCCCTCAGTAGTGCCCCTCCAACAGTACGGCGCTCCCTCAGTCCTGACCCTCGGACAGTGCGGCACCCCCTCAGTACTGCCCCTCCGACAATGCGGCACTCCCTCAGTACTGCCCCTCGGACAGTGCGGTGCACCCTTAGTACTGCCCCTCTGACAATGCAGCACTCCCTCAGTAGTGCCCCTCTGACAATGCAGCACTCCCTCAGTAATGCCCCTTGGACAATGCGGCGCTCCCTCAGTACTGACCCTCGGACAGTGCGGCACCCCCTCAGTACTGCCCCTCCGACAATGCGGCACTCCCTCAGTACTGCCCCTCGGACAGTGCGGTGCACCCTTAGTACTGCCCCTCTGACAATGCAGCACTCCCTCAGTACTGCCCCTCTGACAATGCAGCACTCCCTCAGTAGTGCCCCTTGGACAATGCAGCACTCCCTCAGTACTGCCCCTCTGACAATACAGCACTCCCTCAGTACTGCCCTTCTGACAATACAGCACTCCCTCAGTACTGCCCCTCTGACAATACAGCACTCCCTCAGTACTGCCCCTCTGACAATACAGCACTCCCTCAGTACTGCCCCTTGGACAGTGCAGCACTCCCTCAGTAATACCCCTTTGACAGTGTGGCGCTCCCTCAGTACTGACCCTTGGACAGTGCGGCACTCCCTCAGTACTGACCCTTGGACAGTGCGGCACTCCCTCAGTACTGACCCTCCAACAGTACGGCGCTCCCTCAGTACTGACCCTCGGACAGTGCGGCACTCCCTCAGTACTGCCCCTCCGACAATGCGGCACTCCCTCAGTACTGCCCCTCGGACAGTGCGGTGCACCCTTAGTACTGCCCCTCTGACAGTGCAGCACTCCCTCAGTACTCCCCCTCTGACAATGTGGCGCTCCCTCAGCACTGCCCCTCTGACAATGCAACACTCCCTCAGTACTGCCACTCGGACAGTCTGGCGTGGCACCCTCAGCACTGTCCCTCTGACAATGCAGCAATCCCTCAGTACTGCCCCTCTGACAGTGCAGCACTCCCTCAGTACTGCCACTCGGACAGTCTGGCGTGGCACCCTCAGTCCTGCCCCTCAGACAATGCAGCACTCCCTCAGTACTGCCCCTCTGACAATGTGGCGCTCCCTCAGTACTGACCATCTGACGGCGCAGCGCTCCCTCAGTACTGCCCCTCTGACAATGCAGCACTCCCTCAGATCTGCCCCTCTGACAATGCAGCACTCCCTCAGTCCTGCACTGATCACTCTCTCAGTAGTGTTTGTATATGTGGAACTTTTGACTTGAACTCCGTTATTTGACTGATGTGACCAGGGAATGGCCTGTCTGATCGGGACAATGTCCGGCAATTGTCTGCGAGATATATTTAGTCTTGGTCCATTTATGTCATGCAGGGGTTAACGTGTGGCCCCTGAGAGGCTGGGACCAAAATTAGAAGTTTCAACTGAATCAGAATTTCCCTCAGGATACGTTGCCAGGGAAACGCAAGTATCGAACTTCCTGAGTTCGGGAGGTGGGGTCACTGAGCATTGATCCCACGCAGCCTGCTGCCTCGGGAATGCATGTAAAAACATCACTTCCTCTTACATCGCTGTCCGATTCCAGACTGAATCAGAGTCAGGGCTATTTAAGTGAGAATATATCCCTCACTCCCCATCGGCATGTCCCTGCTCCCTCCTCCAATCACCGTGTCCCTCACTCCCTCACCCATCACCGTGTTCCTTGCTCCCTCTCTCATTCCAACCGATTCACCTACTCACCATATCCTCAACTGGGACAGTGTAGAGGGAGCTTTACTCTGTATCTAACCCCATTTTTTTCCCTTTTTTTGAAGGTGACCTTTATACCCCAGTCCGTTTTTATTTCTTTTTGTCGAGGGGGCCTTTATTTCTCAGGCCCCCGTTATATGTATATTCAATAAATAACATTATTAAAAAAAATAAATGAAACAGAACTCAAATTAAAAAGCCATTTGAGGCATCAACGATGCACTCCAGTCCCTGCGGTGCCCACCGGTTGCGGAAGGCCTCAAGCGTACCGGCGGACACCGCATGCTCCTTCTCCAGGGCCACCCGGGCTAAACGTAACCTCGAAGAGGGGCAGGCTGTCAGGGCAGATGGACCCCCTCACCCCACCCCCGACGGCCCGCAGCCTGGACCTGTGAATTGCCACCTTGGCCAGGACCAGGAGCAGATCGACGAGGAGATCCCCCTCCCGGCCCACACCCCTCCTCACCGGGTGCCCAAAGATCAGGAGCGTGGAACTGAAGTGCAACCAAAACATGAGGAACAGCCCCTTCAGATACTCAAAGAGGGGCTGCAACCTCGCACACTCCATATATACATGGAACACGGACTCGTCCAGGCTGCAGAAATTACAGACGGCCTGGGAGTCCGTGAACCTACTTAAAAGTCTAGTGCACGGAACTGCCCTGTGCAACACCCTCCACCCCAGTTCCCCGATGTAAAGGGGGAGGACTCCCGTGTAGAGAGACCTCCATCGGGGTTTCCCCTCGCTGCCAGATGGCAACAGAGACCACCACGGCCGGCTGACGAGGGCGAGGAAGTGGAGAGTGTGCAGGAGCAGCCCGTACAGGAAACCCTTCTGTGCGGTGTGGAATGGCACGGAGGACATTTCTGAGAGTCGGCTCAGGTTGTGCAGGACCAGCTCCTGAGGAGGGTTTCGGGGCCTGGGTCCGATGAGCAGAGCGGGAGTCAGCACGGCCGGGAGCGCTCCACAATCCCGAGCCCCCTCACCACCTGCAGTGAGGGGTTTCTTGGGGGCTTCGGCATCTCCTCCGCCCTTCGGTCCATCCCCGCAGCCGGCAGCCCAGACAGCCGAGGCGCTCTCCTCCGCCGGCGGGTGAGCACCCTGACTGGAGGCGACCATGTTCCAGACTCGGAATAGATCCCGGATAAAGATGGGCAACTCCCTCAGAGAGGCGCGGCTAACGGACTCCACCGGGAGCTGCGTGTCGTCTTGAAGGCAGTGACACTGGCAGAAAAAATACGTCGCCAGCGCACACCATCTGGGAGGACGCTCGACGTACAGGTATCTCTGCAGGGTCCGAAGGCGGATAGTCGCAGCCTGGGTGCGGATGCACACCAGCGACTGACCGCCCTCCTCGATCGGGAGCCTCAGGACCGCGGCAGAGACCCAGTGTTTCCCCTTGCCCCAGAAGAAATCGACGAGTTTCTTCTGGATCTTGGTGGCAAATGCAGGGGGCGGGGCCAAAGTGACCAACCGGTACCACAGCATGGAGGCCACCAGTTGGTTTATGACCAGCGCTCGGCCCCTGTAGGAAAGCACTCGGAGCAGTCCGGTCCAGCGCCCCAGCCGAGCGGTGACTTTCACCTCCAACTCCTGCAGTTTGCCGGCCAGGCTTCCTCAGCGGGGCTAAGGTGGACTCCCAGATAGAGGAGGTGCGTGGTGCTCCACGCAAAAGGTGTCATCTCCTCCGGCAGGGAGTCCACCCGCCACTGACCAACCAGGAGTCCGGAACATTTCTCCCAATTGATCCTCGCGGAGGACGCAGCAGAAAAGATCTGCTGGCAGTCGCGCATCCTCCGCAAGTCAACGGGATCTGTGATTGCGAGGAGCACGTCGTCGGCGTAAGCCGAGAGGACGACCCGCATGGCCGGCTCGCGCAGAGCCAATCCCGTCAACCTCCTGCGAAGCAGGCACAAGAAGGGCTCCGCGCAGATGGTATACAATTGGCCGGACATGGGGCACCCCTGACGCACTCCTCTCCCAAATCGAAGGGGCGCCATCAAGGACCCGTTAACTTTGACTAGACACTCTGCGGCGGCGTATAAAAGTCGGACCCGGGCCACAAAATGTGGCCCGAGTCCGAAAGCGCGCAGAGTCCCGAAAAGGTAATCGTGATCCACCCTGTCGAACGCCTTCTCCTGATCGAGGGAGAGAAAGGCGACCGACTGACCAGTCCTCTGGGAAAGATGGATCAGGTCCCAGACCAGGTGGATGTTGTCCTGGATGGACCGGCCCGGGACCGTGTAGGAATGGTCGGGGTGGATCATGTCGGCCAGCACGGAGCCCAGGCGGGTAGACATAGCCCGGGCAAAGATCTTATAATCCGTGCTGAGGAGGGAGACCGGACGCCAGTTTTTAAGCAGGCGGAGATCGCCCCTCTTCGGCAGCAGGACGATGACCGCCCTGCGCCACGAGAGGGGCATCTCCCCGGTCGCCAGGCTTTCCCCCAGGACCCGCGCGTAATCGTCCCCCAGGACGTCCCAGAACGCCCTGAGGAACTCCACGGTCAACCCATCCAGCCCTGGGGATTTACCCCTCGAGAGCTGCTGGAGGGCACCAGTCAGCTCCGCCAACGTGAGCGGAGCCTCCAATCCTTCGGCGCCCTCCGGGCTGACCTGCGGCAGGTCCTTCCACAAAACTCTGCGCGCATCCTCGCTGGACGGATCCGGAGAGAACAACGCACTGTAATAAGTACAGACCAGGAGGCCCATTCCCTCCGGATCCGTGATGGTGGATCCGTCATCGGCCAGCAGCTCAGCGAACTGCTGACGGAACCCGCGCCATTTTTCCAGCGAGTAGAAGAAGGGTGAGGCTCGGTCCAAATCTTCCAGGATCTGGATCCGCGACCTCACGTACGCGCCTCGGGACCCTATGAGCTGCAGGTCCCTCAGCGTGCCCTTCTTCTCTTTGTACGCCTGCCACAGGGCCGGGTCCGCGACGGCATGACCGAGGCGGGACTCCAAGTCGAGCACTCTCAAGGCGCCCGATCTCGGCTTCCCGCCTCTTGGTCGACCCCTTCGCGTACTCCTGACAGAAGACGCGGATGTGAGTCTTGCCCACATCCCACCATAGCCTCAAGGAGGGGAAGCCCCCCTGCTTCCTTCTCCAGTCGGCCCAGAATCGACAGAACGAGTCCCGAAATCGCACATCCTCCAGCAGCCGGTTGTTAAAGTGCCAGTACGCGGACCCCGCCCGCGTGCGGAGCGGAGTGAACTCCGCCCACACCAGGCGGTAGTCCGAGCACGGCACCAGCCACATGGAGGCCGCCGAGACGCGGGAGACGTACGCCTGCGAAACGTAGAGGCGGTCGATTCGCGACCCCCCTCCTCCAGACCTCCACGTGAAGGCGCTGGAGTCGGGATGGAGATTCCGCCAGACGTCCACCAAGTTAAGGGAGCTGATCAGTCCCCTCAACTTCTCGACCGACGCTTGGCCGCGCTGGGGACTGGAGCGATCCCCCACCTCGAGGGTGCAGTTAAAATCCCCCCCGAGGATGATGCACTCGCCGCTATCGATGGAGCTCAAGAGAGCGGACACTTCTTCAAAGAAGTGCGCTTGCAACGTGCCGGGCCTGGGCGCGTACACGTTCACAAAGTGGAGCAGCACGCTACCCAGGCGAACGGCAAGGTGGAGCAAGTGGCCGGGCACTAGCTCCTTGACCCCCAAGATCTCCGGCTGAAAAGTCGGGGCCAACAAGATAGCCACCCCACTAGAAATAGGGGTGAGGTGACTCATGTAGACCCCACCCTGCCACTCCAGGAGCCAGGTGGCTTCGTCTCCCGGAACGGTGTGGGTTTCCTGCAGAAAGCTCACCGCGTATCTCTCTTCCCTAAGGACTGAGAGATTGTGAAATCTGCGGTGAGCCCCTCTGCTGCCATTGATGTTGAGGCTGGCTATGGTTATCTTCATGTCAAAGGTAATTAAAACCCGTCACCAACAGCTCACTGTGAGGAGGGAGTGGAAGTGCACCTGGCCTTCCACTCCCCCAACAACCCATTGAGGAACACATTAAAACGGCGCCTCTCAACCAGTTTCACGTCCGCGCGCTTGCCCGCTGTCTTAAGGGCGGCACGGACGGACTGTATGATCAGCGCCAGATTCGACCAACGGTCGAGGGCCAGCTGAACTTTATTGCGGCAACCTCTGCAAGCCGCGAGGAAATCCCGGAGTTCCGCCGTGGGGATGAGAGGAGATTCGGTGGGAGGCACGAGGGACTCCACCACCTCACTGGCGATGGAATCAAGATCATCCTCCGTGCCCCGCACCGAATCCCCATCCTCCTCCGGGTCGTCACCGCCAGCGGCCGACACATCCACCACACACTGTGGGGCGGACGTCCCGGCCGCGCCAGCTGGTCCCGCCTCCGTCACGATCCCACCCCCAGGATCGATGGCGGAGGAGTCCTCTCTGGGTTCTATTGTGAAACTGGAGCCTGTAGGCACCAGCGGTTCAGGACCCCCCTCCACCTCCATCCCCAGGGCAATGAGTGGTCCAGGGGAGACAGAAGTTCCGGATTCCGGGAAACCAGCCGGAGCCGAGACTGGAGGCGGAGGGAGGAGGCTATCTCCCGCTCCGCCAGCACCCACAGGCCCAGCAGATGGGGCAGCATTCTCAGTTATAACTGGGTCGGGTGTCTCCTGGTTGGTGGTGGACTCCGGCTGGGAGGCCCGACCCTCTGGGGCCTCGCCCTCCCCTTCATTCAGGGCACCCGACCCAGTAGCAGTGGCAGAATGGGCGGCGTCCCCAGGCTCCCCCACCACAAGCAGGGCCCCACTTACTCCTTCAGGAGGGGCCTCAAGTACCGGGGCCTTCCCCTCCCCTCCATCCTGAGGAATAGGGAGCTCCTGCCCGGACTTTGCAGCCTTGGTGGTGGTGGTAGGGGAAAACTGGGGACCCGAAACAGGAGACAGCTCCCCTCCAACAGATGGGCCCTGCGCCTCAGGGCCCCTTGTTACCTCTGTGGAGGGGTGCCTTCTCCTCTTTTTCCCAGTTGTGTGCGGAGGCTCAGAGACCTCCATATCATCAGAGGCCTCCACCTCCACACTCTCCTTTTTTTTATTCACCCTGGGCCTGAGCCCAGCCCTGGGGCAAATTGACTTCCCGAGATCGGGCCTTGGGCTGAGCTCAGGCTCGGGTAGTGTCACGGTGTCCAGGGGACGCGCCTCTCGATGTTTATTTCTCCTCCGCGCCTTCCTTCCACTTGGACGGTCACCCCCCTCCATGCCGGAGGCCGTGAAAACCACAGCCTCCGGTACCGACTGAATGGTATCTGGTGGTGGTGTAGGGGGGGTGGGAGGAGGTGCAGCGTCGCCACCCTGGTCCGCCGAGTTGGAGTTGGCAGCCGGGAGGTTGGGGCAGTTCTTACGAACATGCCCCACCCCCTTACAGACATGGCACCGCACCCCGTCCAAGGTCCAGAAAACGCGGTAGGCCGTCCCCTGGAATTCTACATAAAAGTGGCCCTCTGTCACCTCCTCCCGCGCCAGCTGCATGAATAACTGGCGGCAGAAGGAGTACACGTGTCGGAGGCTGTTCTCCCGAAGACCGAGCGGGACTGGGATGAGCCCCGTCTTTACCTCCCCCAGATGGTGCAGGTGGGGAAGGAGGAGCTCACCAGGAATGAAGGGCGGGACATTGGATAGAATGAGCCTTTGCGCAATGGCCTCCAGGGGGTCCACTGGCAGAAAGGTCCCGCCCACGGTGAGCCCCTTGCTCAGAGCCAGGGACACCGCCCGCTCGGTCTTCAGGAAAAACACTGCCTTCCCGTACATTTTAGAGGCTGCAACAATGGCCGAAGGGCCGACAACCTCGGCCATTGCTTTCACGCATGCCTCGATAGTCATGTTCGGGTGGACGTAGCTCTTGACCCCATGCTTCGATGTTAATAAAGCAAACGGTGACGGGGCAACAGGTGCAGCTGCAGCAGCCGCAGCAGCATATGAACGGGAAGGCCCCGCCACCGGCGAAGAGGGGCTTGCCATGGGGTCGCAGAGCTACGCCCACCCCCAAGAAACAAAGCACACGACAGTTTTCTTAAACACAAACAATATGATGGGGGAGGTGGGGATGGGGGTAGAGGAGGATAGGGTTGAAAAGGACAAGGAGAGAGGATAGGTGGCCGAGTGATGGAAGAGAGAGAACAGCTGCAAGGATGTTACACTTCAATTGGTGGTTGGAGCACCTTCCTGCAGAGTCGACACTCCACGCTTCCAGTTAGGGGAGGGTTCTTCGCCCGGGTCGGTTAGAGCCGCCTGGTTCTCTCCCTTTTCTGTTGTTGTCTAAGGATTTTCTTCAGCCGGGCAGCTCCAGCCGTCCCGAGCCACACAGTTGGAGGTGGGGAGGGAGCCCCTTTTGTGCAGGATGGCAGATAAACACAAGAGTTAGTACAGGGGCTCCCTATAGAATTTGGCAGCCCCACCCCTGGATCTTCCGATGCCTTCTCCCTCCCCCAACAGTCCAAACAACCAACAGTTCTCTGGTGCTCCAACACCCACCTCTCCAAAATGACTTGCAGGTCTTCTTAATCGTTGAAAAAGTGCAACAGTTCCTCAGCAAATGCAGCTGTCTCCACTCTATAGTCACCTCTTTGCAGTTATTCCACTCTCCTCTCTCCAGTTGCTGCACTCTCCACTCTCCACTCTCCACTCTCCATTCTGCAGTTGCTGCAGCACAGGTGCAGCTGCTCCCCCTGATTGCTGGCAGGAAGTGCTCCAAATTGACCAGCCAATCCCAGTGCTGTACCTGTCCTGGGAGTGTTTGATGGGGACAGTGTAGAGGGAGCTTTACTCTGTATCTAACCCCGTGCTGTACCTGCCCTGGGAGTGTTTGATGGGACAGTGTAGAGGGAGCTTTACTCTGTATCTAACCCCCGTTTTTTTTTTCTTATCAGTGTAGAGGGAGCTTTACTCTGTATCTAACCCCCGTTTTTTTTTTTTCTTTTTTTTTTGGAGCTTTACTCTGTATCTAACCCCGTTTTTTTTTTATGTCGAGGGGGCCTTTATTCCTCAGGCCCCCATTATATATTTTTAATATGTCGAGGGGGCCTTTATTCCTCAGGCCCCCTTTATATACACACTTATATTTGTAAAATAACTTTATTAAAACCAGATTAATAAACAAAAAAAACTCAAATTAAAATGCCATTCTCGGCGTCGACGATGCACTCCAGTCCCTGCGGTGCCCACCGGTCGCGGAAGGCCTCAAGCGTACCGGCGGACACCGCCTGCTCCTTTTCCAGGGACACCTGGGCGCGAAAGTAACCGCGGAAGAGGGGCAGGCAATCGGGGAGGACGGACCTCCCGACGGCCCGCAACCTGGACCTGTGAATTGCCACCTTGGCCAGGCCCAGGAGCAGACCGACGAGGAGATCCTCCTCCCGGCCCAAGCCCCTCCGCACCGGGTGCCCAAAGATCAGGAGCGTGGGACTGAAGTGCAGCCAGAATTTGAGGAGCAGCCCCTTCAGATACTCAAATAGGGGCTGCAACCTCGCACACTCCATATAAATGTGGAATACGGACTCGTCCAGGCCGCAGAAAGTACAGGTGGCCTGGGAGTCCGTGAACCTACTTAAAAGCGTATTGCACGGGACTGCTCTGTGCAGCACCCTCCACCCCAGGTCCCCAATGTAAAGCGGGAAGACTCCCGCGTAGAGAGACCTCCATCGGGGTTTCCCCTCGCCGCCAGATGGCAACGAGGACCACCAGGGCGTGTCCGGCCGGCTGACGAGGGCGAGGAAGTGGAGAGTGTGCAGGAGCAGCCCGTACAGGAAACCCCTCCGCGCCGATTGGAATGGCACGGAGGGCATTTCCGAGAGGCGGCTCGGGTTGTGCGGGACCGGCTCCCGAGGAGGGTTTCGGGGCCTGGGTCCGATGAGCAGTTCCGGCCGAGCGGGGGTCAGCTCAGCCGGGATCGCTCCGCACTCCCGAGCCCCCTCGCCACCCGCAGTGAGGGGCGTCCCGGGGGTTTTGGCTACTCCTCCGCCAGCCGGACCGGCCCCGGAGTCAGCCGCCCGGACAGCCGAGGCGCTCTCCTCCGCCGGCGGGGGAGCGCCCTGACTGGAGGCGACCATGTTCCAGACTCTGAAAAGATCCCGGTAAAAGACAGGCAACTCCCTCAGAGAGGCGCGGCTAACGGACTCCACCGGGAGCTGCGTGTCGTCTTGAAGGCAGTGACACTGGCGGAAAAAATACGTCGCCAGCGCACACCATCTGGGAGGACGCTCGACGTACAGGTATCTCTGCAGGGTCCGAAGGCGGAGAGTCGCAGCCTGGGTGCGGACGCACACCAGCGACTGACCGCCCTCCTCGATCGGGAGACTCAGGACCGCGGCAGAGACCCAGTGTTTCCTCTTGCCCCAGAAGAAATTGACGAGTTTCTTCTGGATCTTGGTGGCAAATACAGGGGGCGGGGCCAAAGTGACCAACCGGTACCACAGCATGGAGGCCACCAGTTGGTTTATGACCAACATTCGGCCCCTGCAGGAAAGCACTCGGAGCAGTCCTGTCCAGCGCCCCAGCCGAGCGGTGACTTTCGCCTCCAACTCCTGCCAGTTTGCCGGCCAGGCTTCCTCAGCGGGGCTAAGGTGGACTCCCAGATAGAGGAGGTGCGTGGTGCTCCATGCAAAAGGTGTCATCTCCTCCGGCAGGGAGTCCACCCGCCACTGACCAACCAGGAGTCCGGAACATTTCTCCCAATTGATCCTCGCGGAGGACGCGGCAGTAAAGGTCTGCTGGCAGTCGCGCATCCTCCGCAAGTCAACGGGATCTGTGATTGCGAGGAGCACGTCGTCGGCGTAAGCCGAGAGGATGACCCGCATGGCCGGCTCGCGCAGAGCCAATCCCGTCAACCTCCTGTGTAGCAGGCACAGGAAGGGCTCCACGCAGATGGTATACAATTGGCCGGACATGGGGCACCCCTGACGCACTCCTCTCCCAAATCGAAGGGGCGCCGTCAAGGACCCGTTAACTTTGACTAGACACTCTGCGGCGGCATATAAAAGTCGGACCCGGGCCACGTAATGCGGCCCGAGTCCGAAAGCGCGCAGAGTCCCGAAAAGGTAATCGTGATCCACCCTGTCGAACGCCTTCTCCTGATCGAGGGAGAGAAAGGCGACCGACTGACCAGTCCTCTGGGAAAGACGGATCAGGTCCCGGACCAGGTGGATGTTGTCCTGGATGGACCGGCCCGGGACCGTGTAGGACTGGTCGGGGTGGATCATGTGGGCCAGCACGGAGCCCAGGCGGGTAGACATAGCCCGGGCAAAGATCTTATAATCCGTGCTGAGGAGGGAGACCGGACGCCAGTTTTTAAGCAGGCGGAGATCGCCCCTCTTCGGCAGCAGGACGATGACCGCCCTGCGCCACGAGAGGGGCATCTCCCCGGTCGCCAGGCTTTCCCCCAGGACCCGCGCGTAATCGTCCCCCAGGACGTCCCAGAACGCCCTGAGGAACTCCACGGTCAACCCATCCAGCCCTGGGGATTTGCCCCTCGAGAGCTGCTGGAGGGCGCCAGTCAGCTCCGCCAACGTGAGCGGAGCCTCCAATCCTTCGGCGCCCTCCGGGCTGACCTGCGGCAGATCCTCCCACAAAACTCTGCGCGCATCCTCGCTGGACGGATCCGGAGAGAACAACGCACTGTAATAAGTCCGGACCAGGAGGCCCATTCCCTCCGGATCCGTGATGGAGGATCCGTCGTCGGCCAGCAGCTCAACGAGCTGCTTACGGACCCCCCGCCATTTTTCCAGCGAGTAGAAGAAGGGAGAGGCGCGGTCCAAATCTTCCAGGATCTGGATCCGCGACCTCACGTACGCGCCTCGGGACCCTATGAGCTGCAGGTCCCTCAGCGTGCCCTTCTTCTCTTTGTACGCCTGCCACAGAGCCGGGTCCACGACGGCATGACCGAGGCGGGACTCCAAGTCGAGCACCTCCCTCTCAAGGCGCCCGATCTCGGCTTCCCGCCTCTTGGTCGACCCCTTCGCGTACTCCTGACAGAAGACGCGGATGTGAGTCTTGCCCACATCCCACCATAGCCTCAAGGAGGGGAAGCCCCCCTGCTTCCTTCTCCAGTCGGCCCAGAATCGACAGAACGAGTCCCGAAATCGCACGTCCTCCAGCAGCCGGTTGTTAAAGTGCCAGTACGCGGACCCCGCCCGCGTGCGGAGCGGAGTGAACTCCGCCCACACCAGGCGGTGGTCCGAGCACGGCACCAGCCGCATGGAGGCCGCCGAAACGCGGGAGACGTACGCCTGCGAAATGTAGAGGCGGTCGATTCGCGACCCCCCTCCTCCAGACCTCCACGTGAAGGCGCTGGAGTCGGGATGGAGATTCCGCCAGACGTCCACCAAGTTAAGGGAGCTGATCAGTCCCCTCAACTTCTCCACCGACGCTTGGCCGCGCTGGGGACCGGAGCGATCCCCCACCTCGAGGGTGCAGTTAAAATCCCCCCCGAGGATGATGCACTCGCCGCTATCGATGGAGCTCAAGAGAGCGGACACTTCTTCAAAGAAGCGCGCTTGCAACGCGCCGGGCCTGGGCGCGTACACGTTCACAAGGTGGAGCGGCACGCTACCCAGGCAAACGGCGAGGTGGAGCAAGCGGCCCGGCACTAGCTCCTTGACCCTGCAAGATCTCCGGCTGAAAAGTCGGGGCAAACAAGATAGCCACCCCACTAGAAATAGGGGTGAGGTGACTCATGTAGACCCCACCCTGCCACTCCAGGAGCCAGGTGGCTTCGTCTCCCGGAACGGTGTGGGTTTCCTGCAGAAAGCTCACCGCGTATCTCCCTTCCCTAAGGACTGAGAGATTGTGAAATCTGCGGTGAGCCCCTCTGCTGCCGTTGATGTTGAGGCTGGCTATGGTTATCTTCATGTCAAAGGTACTTAAAACCCGTCACCAACAGCTCACTGTGAGGAGGGAGTGGAAGTGCACCTGTCCCTCCACTCCCCCAGTAACCCATTGAGGAACACATTAAAACGGCGCCTCTCAACCAGTTTCACGTCCGCGCGCTTGCCCGCTATCTTAAGGGCGGCACGGACGGACTGTATGATCAGCGCCAGATTCGACCAACGGTCGAGGGCCAGCTGAACTTTATTGCGGCAACCCCTGCAAGCCGCGAGGAAATCCCGGAGTTCCGCCGTGGGGATGAGAGGAGATTCGGTGGGAGGCACGAGGGACTCCACCACCTCACTGGCGATGGAATCAAGATCATCCTCCGTGCCCCGCACCGAATCCCCATCCTCCTCCGGGTCGTCACCGCCAGCGGCCGACACATCTACCACACACTGTGGGGCAGACGTCCCGGCCGCGCCAGCTGGTCCCGCCTCCGTCACGATCCCACCCCCAGGATCGATGGCGGAGGAGTCCTCTCTGGGTTCTATTGTGAAACTGGAGCCTGTAGGCACCAGCGGTCCAGGACCCCCCTCCACCTCCGTCCCCAGGGCAATGAGTGGTCCAGGGGAGACAGAAGTTCCCGACTCCGGGAAACCAGCCGGAGCCGAGACTGGAGGCGGAGGGAGGAGGCTATCTCCCGCTCCGCCAGCACCCACAGGCCCAGCAGATGGGGCAGCATTCTCAGTTATAACTGGGTCGGGTGTCTCCTGGTTGGTGGTGGACTCCGGCTGGGACGCCCGACCCTCTGGGGCCTCGCCCTCCCCTTCATTCAGGACACCCGACCCAGTAGCAGTGGCAGAATGGCCGGCTTCCCCAGGCTCCCCCACCACAAGCAGGGCCCCACTTACTCCGTCAGGAGGGGCCTCATGTACCGGGGCCATCCCCTCCCCTCCATCCTGAGGAATAGGGAGCACCTGCCCGGACTTTGCAGCCTTGGTGGTGGCGGTAGGGGAAACCTGGGGACCCGAAACAGGAGACAGTTCCCCTCCAACAGATGGGCCCTGCGCCTCAGGGCCCCTTGTTACCTCTGTGGAGGGGTGCCTTCTCCTCTTTTTCCCAGTTGTGTGCGGAGGCTCAGAGACCTCCATATCATCAGAGGCCTCCACCTCCACACTCTCCTTTTTTTTATTCACCCTGGGCCTGAGCCCAGCCCTGGGGCAAGTTGACTTCCCGAGATCGGGCCTTGGGCTGAGCTCAGGCTCGGGTAGTGTCACGGTGTCCAGGGGACGCGCCTCTCGATGTTTATTTCTCCTCCGCGCCTTCCTTCCACTTGGACGGTCACCCCCCTCCCTGCCGGAGGCCGTGAAAACCACAGCCTCCGGTACCGACTGAATGGTATCTGGTGGTGGTGTAGTGGGGGTGGGAGGAGGTGCAGCGTCGCCACCCTGGGCCGCTGAGTTGGAGTTGGCAGCCGGGAGGTTGGGGCAGTTCTTACGAACATGCCCCACCCCCTTACAGACATGGCACCGCACCCCGTCCAAGGTCCAGAAGACGCGGTAGGCCGTCCCCTGGAATTCTACATTGAAGTGGCCCTCTGTCACCTCCTCCCGCGCCAGCTGCATGAATAACTGGCGGCGGAAGGAGTACACGTGTCGGAGGCTGTTCTCCCGAAGACCGAGCGGGACTGGGGTGAGCCCCGTCTTTACCTCCCCCAGATGGTGCAGGTGGGGAAGGAGGAGCTCACCAGGGATGAAGGGTGGGACATTGGATAAAATGAGCCTTTGCGCAGTGGCCTCCAGGGGGTCCACTGGCAGAAAGGTCCCGCCCACGGTGAGCCCCTTGCTCAGAGCCAGGGACACCGCCCGCTCAGTCCTCAGGAACAACACTGCCTTCCCATACATTTTAGAGGCTGCAACAATGGCCGAAGGGCCGACAACCTCGGCCATTGCTTTCACGCATGCCTCTATAGTCATGTTCGGGTGGACGTAGCTCTTGACCCCATGCTTCGATGTTAATAAAGCAAACGGTGACGGGGCAACAGGTGCAGCTGCAGCAGCCGCAGCAGCATATGAACGGGAAGGCCCCGCCACCGGCGAAGAGGGGCTTGCCATGGGGTCTAAGAGCTACGTCCACCCCCAAGAAACAAAACAAATTTACACAATTTTTAAAAAAAAGCAAACTTTAAACAAGGTGGAGTGGGAGTAGAGGAGGATGGTGTAGGATGGTAAAGGAAAAGGGGAGGATAGGTGATTGAGGCGACTGAGTGGAGGAAGGGAGAGAAAGGCTGAAAAGGATGTTTGTTCCAACTGCCAGTTGGAGCACCTTTATCACAATTAGTCCAAACTTGTTTGTTGTCTTCCAGTTGGGGGAGGCTTCTTCGCCCGGGACGGCTGGAGCCGCCCGGTACTCTCCTCTTCTGATTTTAACAAGACAAGACAGTCTTCACCCGGGCAACTCCAGCTGTCCCGAGCAGGCAGTTGGGGTGGGGAGGGAGCTCCCTGTGTGCAAACACCAATACAAACACAGGGGCCCCTACTGGATTTGGCTGCCCCACCCCTGAGTCTTCAGGCCTCTTCTCCCTCCCTAAAACAGTTTAAACTTAATAGTCTTTCAGGTGCCCTGACACCCACCTCTCCAGAAAAATTGCAGCCTTCCTTGATGGTTTCCCTCCACTCTGTATTCACCTTTCTCCAGTCTCTCTCTCCAGTTGCTGCAGTTTCCAGTCTCCACTCTCCTCTCCCCAGTTGCTGCAACACAGGTGCAGCTGCTCCCCCTGATTGCTGGCAGGAAGTGCTCCAAATTGACCAGCCAATCCCCGTACTGTACCTGTCCTGGGAGTGTTTGATGGGGGACAGTGTAGAGGGAGCTTTACTCTGTATCTAACCCCCGTACTGTACCTGTCCTGGGACTGTTTGATGGGGGACAGTGTCGAGGGAGCTTTACTCTGTATCTAACCCCCGTTTTTTTTTTTTCTTATCAGTGTAGAGGGAGCTTTACTCTGTATCTAACCCCCGTACTGTACCTGTCCTGGGAGTGTTTGATGGGACAGTGTAGAGGGAGCTTTACTCTGTATCTAACCCCATACTGCACCTGTCCTGGGAGTGTTTGATGGGACAGTGTAGAGGGAGCTTTACTCTGTATCTAACCCCATACTGTACCTGTCCTGGGAGTGTTTGATGGGACAGTGTAGAGGGAGCTTTACTCTGTATCTAACCCCATACTGTACCTGTCCTGGGAGTGTTTGATGGGACAGTGTAGAGGGAGATTTACTCTGTATCTAACCCCATACTGTACCTGTCCTGGGAGTGTTTGATGGGACAGTGTAGAGGGAGTTGTACAACACCCCTCTGATTTGTAAGAACTCCCTGTCCTGTACTGAGCTGCTGGTTTTCCCAATTCCTGGTGTTTTTATGTCTCTCAATAGTGGCTGTTTGATTGATTTATTCCCTAATTTTCCAGCACGGGAGCAGCTGCGGCGATCGAGGCAGAGTCGAACCTTCCTGATGGAGAGCGGAGTTGGAGATTTGTGGGCCGAGATGGAGACAGGTACTGACCAACATTCCTTGCTGCTCCTCCCTATCTTCTGCTGAACCTGCCAAGCTCTTCTCTCTGACACTCCCATTCCCCATGTCACTGGAGGACCCTGACCGTTAGGGTCTGATCTGTGGCGGTCGCAAGAGACCTGCTGTCGGACCCTCACCACCTGCAGACTCAGGGGACACCTCTCCTACAGAGAGAGGGAGAGGGTCACAGGGTTAATGGGGTGACAGGGCACTCAGTGCTGAGCTGAAATCCAGTTTACCCTCTTCCTGCAGCCTCTGTTTTACTTGTTGCCTCTCTTTCTCCCTGTACCCCTTTACCCTCTGCCTGTCTCTCATTTCTCTCTCTTTTTCTCTGTACTCTGCTAGCCCCTCCCTGTTTCACAGATTGCAGGCTGATGTATGGTAGTAGGTGTCACCTTAATGCTCTCTCTCTCTCCACTCCCTCTCCAGGTGACCGGTACATCGTGGCAGACTGTGGTGGTGGGACTGTCGATCTCACAGTCCACCAGATCGAGCAGCCTGAGGGGACACTGAAGGAACTCTACAAAGCATCAGGTGCAGCCCCTGAAGCTAGTCCTGTAACCAGGGCAATCAAGACCCAGGGAGATCATCCACAGGGCAGCAAGTGGCTCAACATCCTACTCCCTACATCCTGCTCATCTGAAACACCTTTTCATTGAGAAATGAATTTGACCCTGAAGTAATAGATAGATAGGAAGAACTTGCATTTCTATATCGCCTTTCACAAAGTGTAGTCACTGCAGCAATTAAGAGCATTGGGGCAAGGGGAATAGGATACAGAGAGAGATAGAAAGACGGGCAGCCATATTTGTGCATAGCAAGATCCCACAAACAGCAATGCGATAATAATCTTTTTCAATGATGCTGGTTGAGGGATGAATATTGGCCCAGGACACCGGGGAGAACTCTCCTACTCTTCTTCAAATAGTAACACGGGAACTTTTAACATCCACCGGAGAGGGTAGATGGGGCCTCGGTGCTTTTTATTCATTCAACGGATGTGGGCATTGCTGGCTAGGCCAGCATTTATTGCCCTTGAACCGTAGTGGTGTGCTGCCTTCTTGAACCACTGTAGGTACACCCACAGTGCTGTTAGGAAGGGAGTTCCAGGATTTTGACCCAGCGACAGTGAAGGAACGGTGATATAGTTCCAAGTCAGGATGGTGTGTGACTTGAAGGGGAACTTGCAGGTGGTGGTGTTCCCATGCATTTGCTGCCCTTGTCCTTCTAGTTGGTAGAGGTCGCGGGTTTGGAAGGTGCTGTCTAAGGAGCCTTGGTGCATTGCTGCAGTGCATCTTGTAGATGGTACACACTGCTGCCACTGTGCGTCAGTGGTGGAGGGAGTGAATGTTTGTAGATGGGGTGCCAATCAAGCGGGCTGCTTTGTCCTGGATGGTGTCGAGCTTCTTGAGTGTTGTTAGAGCTGCACCCATCCAGGCAAGTGGAGAGTATTCCATCACACTCCTGACTTGTGCCTTGTAGATGGTGGACAGGCTTTGGGGAGTCAGGAGGTGAGTTACTCGCCTCAGGATTCCTAGCCTCTGACCTGCTCTTGTAGCCACGGTATTTATATGGCTGGTCCAGTTCAGTTTCTGGTCAATGGTAACCCCTAGGATGTTGATAGTGATCGTAATGCCGTTGAATGTCAAGGGGAGATGGTTTAAAGTCTCATCTGAATGACTGTAGCTGTGACAGTGCAGCACTCCCTCAATACTGCACTGAATGTCAGCCTGGATTATGAGCTCAAGTCTCTGGAGTGGAATTCAAACCCACACCCTTCTGACTGAGAGGGGAGAGTGCTACCCACTGGTTGTGCCTGACACAGTTTGGAAGATTCTTAGATGGACACTCAACCTGTTCATTGGATGGTCCATTTTTTGTTTAGCAATGCAGTGTTGAAGGTTCCTCCACATCCAGTCTGATAGAACAGGCCCTAAGTTTGTGCTCCTTCATTTAATCTCAGTACTTGGACAATTTATTGCCCATCCTCGTTACCCTGAGCACATACACAGGATGGATCTGGAATCACATGTCGGCCAGACCAGGTAGGGATGTTTCAGAAGGGTTGAGTTTTTACCACAAGCTGGCATTTTCCGAAATCACTCATTCCGGCACCAGTCCTCAAATCACCAGATGTACTGAATTCACCTTCATGACTGGCAAAGACCAGAGGGGTGATAGCTGTTTGAAAGAGCCAGCGGAGACACGATGGGCCAAATGGTCTCTACTTCTGTGCTGCATGACGCTATGAATTGCCATGGTGGGATTTGAACTCTTGACCTCTGTGTTGCTCGTCCAGTATCACATGCCCTACCCTTCCTGAGTGGGTGTGAACGACATTGCAGCAGAGGGACTGTTTGAGTTTCATGCGTTTGAAAAACCCAGACGAAAAGCTTGCAGGGTGTTTTGTCTGAGGAAGCAACGCTGAGCCGACCTCCCTGGCAGGGTATGACCCGTGTGCTTTGGCACCATCCAGTGGCTGTTTGATTATACGATGGAAGCACTGAAACCCTGAGCTGAGAGACTGATAGGAAGGAACAGCACAGAGGAGAACAATTACCAACTCAAAGAGCTATCCCCACTGCCCTTCCCCACAACCATACAGGAGGCGTATAAGAAGATGGAAGCCGATGGAATTAAGGGGAAAGTGGTGGTATGGATAGGGAATTGGCTCAGTGATAGGAAGCAGAGGATGGTGGTGGACGGATGTTTCTCAGACTAGGAGGTGGTTTGCAGTGGTGTTCCCAAGGGTCAGGTTTGGGTCCATTACACTTTTATATTTTTATAAATGACCTTAGCTCGGGTTTAGACAGCAGCAATATAAAGTTTGCAGATGATACAAAACTTGGCAACAAGAAACTTAGAACGCTTGACTAGTAAAAGTGCTGGAAGCTGATTCCATCTGTAATTTTTCAAAGGGATTTGTACAGGTATTTGAGGATGAGAAACTTAGAGTTACAGACAAAAAGCAGGCGAGTGGGACTAAGCATGACTGCTGTTTCAAAGAGACAGCATATGCACGGTGGGCAGAATGGCCTTTTTCCACGTTGTAACTTTCTGTGATTCTGTGGTACCCCTGCAAATTTCTCCTTTTCAAGCATTTATCCAATTTTTTTCAATGTTGCTATTGAATCCAATCAGGTTTCTGCCGCCGCAGAACAGTACCATAACAGCTTTTATCAGAGTCACAAGTGACATCCTATGTGATTGTGACACAGGTAAACTTTCCCTCCTCGTACTCCTTGACCTGTCTGCAGCCTTTGACATTGTTGACCACACCATCCTCCTCCAACACCTCTCCACTGTCGTCCAGCTGGCTGGGACTGCTCTCACCTGGTTCCATTCTTATCAATATAACCGGAGCCAGAGAATCACCTGCAATGGCATCTCTTCCTGCTCCCACACCGTTACCTCTGGTGTCCCCCAGGGATCTATCCAGTTAACAGTACGAAATGCTCCTGGAAGTGAAATCATTTTCCTCATTATAGACAAAAGTATATGATAATTAATCTGAAATGTATTGTTTGAAAGGGTGGTGCAAGTAGATTCACCAACAGCAGCAACAAATTGTATTTATATAGCGCCAAGGCATTTCACAGGAGCTTTATGAAACAAAGTATGACACTGAGCCACATAGGAGATAATAGGGCTGATGACCAAAACTTTGTCAAAGATGTAGATTTTAAGGAGTGTCTTAAAAGAGGAAAGCAAGGTGAAGGGCGGAGAGGTGGAGGGAGGGTATTCCAGTGCTTGGGGCCGAGGCAACTGAAGGCACAGAGCGATTAAAATCCGGGATGCACAAGAGGCCAGAATTAGAGGAGCACAGATAACTCGAAGGGTTGTGGGGCTGGAGGAGATTACAGAGATTGGGAGGGGCGCGGTCATGGAGGGATTGGAAATTTTTTTACAACGCTTAACTGGGAGCCAATGTAGGTGAGCGAGCACAGGGGTGATGGGGGAACGAGACTTGGTGCGAGTTAGGTCACAGGCAGCAGAGTTTTAGATGACCTCAAGTTTACGGAGGGTAGAAGGTGTTACGGAGGTGGAAATAGGCAGTCTTCGTGATGACATGGATATTTTGTAGGAAGCTCATCTCAGGACTGCGAACAGTCAGGGCCAGCCTTAGACCAGGGAGAAAGATGGAGTCAGTGGCAAGGGAACAGAGTTTGTAGCGGGTAGTGAAGACAATAGCTTTGGTCTTTAGCATGTGGATGGGGGCCAAGGATAGATACATTTCAGATCATAACAACTCACCATGTAAAGAATATTTACCTCATCTCCCCTCTGGCTTCTATAGGAACATAGGAGCAAGAGGAAGCCATTCAGCCCCTCGAACCTGTTCCGCCGCCATTCAATGAAACCTTATCTGATCTGTGACGGAACTGCATATTCCCACCTTTGTCTCATCACTTAACACCTTCGGTCAACAAAAATCTGTCAATCTCCGATTTAAAATTATCAATTGATCTAGCATCAATTGCTCTTTGAGGAAGAGAGTTCCAAACATCTACCAAGTGTTTCCTAATTTCACTCCTGAAAGGTCTGGCTCTAATTTTTAGACTCCACCCCCTAGCCCTAGACTCCCCAACTGGGTGAAATAGTTTCTCTCTATCTACCCTATCAGTTCCCTTTAATATGTTGAAAACTTTGATCAATCAGTCCTCAACCTTCCAAATTCCATAGTCTGTGTAATCTCTGTTTATAATTTAACCTTTGGAATCCAGGTGCCCTTCTGATAAATCTACACTGCACTCTCTCCAAGACCAATATATCCTTCCTCAGGTGTGGTGCCCAGAATGACTCACAGTAACTCCAGGTATGGTCAAACCAGGTCTTTGTATAGCTGCAGCCTGACTTCCTTTGGCAATTGTACTAAATCTGTATCCGCTGAAAACAGTATCTACCTATTCACTCTCTCAAAACCCTACATGATTTTGAACACTTCTATTAAATCTCCTCAACTTCTCCGCTCTAAGGAGAACAATCCCAGCTTCTCCAGTCTCCCCGCCTGGGTGAAGTCCCTCAATCCCTGGTACCATTCCAGTAAACATCTTCTACACCCATACAGAGGAGAACGGGGAGGGGTGGTGGCTTGGGGGCGGGGGGATCCCCACCTCTGCTTTTTGAGGGGCTTGGTTTAAAATCTCATCGGCAAGACGGCACCTCTTGCAGCATTGACATGTCAGCCGAGATTATGAGCTCAAATCTCTAGACTGGGACTTCAAGCCTTGACCTTCTGACTCAGAGGGGAGAGAGCTGCACTCGACTGACATCTTACCTCCATTCGCCTCAGGATCTGAAACTTACTCAAACCACATTGTCCCTTCTCCTGCAGGAGGGCCCTACGGAGCAGTTGGGGTGGACCTGGCCTTTGAGAAGATGCTGTGTCAGATCTTTGGGGCCGATTACATTGAGCACTTTAAGGTGAAACGCCCAGCAGCTTGGGTGGATCTGATGATTGCCTTTGAGGCACGGAAACGGACAGCCTCCCCCAAGCGAGTCAATCCCCTCAACATCTCCTTACCGTTCTCCTTCATTGACTTCTACAGGAAGCATAAAGGACAAAGCGTGGAGACAGCACTGAAAAAGAACAGGTAACAAATATCACAACGTAGTTAACTGGTTCCTAACACATTGTCATTAGCTGGTGACGCGAGGAGCTTTTCAAAACATTAAATCCCCTTTTACTGAGAGAATCTCTCCATTGGAAATCCCTTGGGAGGGAGCTCTCTCCCCTTTCTGTGCTGCGTCTCTTGACCGACTATCTGGTCAATTCACTCATGGGTCACAGGTCACGGTAGCCTGTGGCCAATGGAACAGCACCAGCCATGGGATGAAGGCTCAGTCAGGCACAGTTCCCCTCGCGAGTTACCAACATGCCCACGTCATACACATGGTCGCACGATGGGGAAGATAGATTCTGTGACATCACTGAATAGGTTCATTTCTTTGAGCCCGTTACACAGGAACAGGAGGAGGCCATTCAGCCCCTCGAGCCTGTTACACAGGAACAGGAGGAGGCCATTCAGCCCCTCGAGCCTGATACTCCATTCAATCAGATAATGATTCTTAACTGCATTTACCCCTCCTTGGTTCCATAGCCCTTAAGGGAGGCATTGGTGTCATGGTAATGTCACGGGACCGGTAACCAGAGGCCCAGGATAATGCTCTGGGAACATGGGTTCAAATCCCACCACGGCAGATGGTAAAATTTGAATTCAATTAATAAAATGTGGAATTAAAAAGCTAGTCTAATGATGACCATGAAACCATTGTCGATTGTTTTAAAAACCCATCTGGTTCACGAACATCCGTCAGGGAAGGAAATCTGCCGTCCTTACCTGGTCTGGCCTACATGTGACTCCAGACCCACAGCAATGTGGTTGACTCCTAACTGCCCTCTGAAACGGTCACTCAGTTCAAGGGAAATTAGGGATCAGCAATAAATTCTGGCCGAGCCAGCGATGCCCACATCCCGTGAACTAATAAAAAAGAACCTTCCCTCATGAAAATCTCAGTCCTGAAATCTCTGACTGACCTCCAGCATCCACAGATCTTTGGGGGGGGAGAGTTTCACATTTCCACTGCCCTTTTTGTAATGAAGAGCTTCCTGACTCACCCCTGAATGGCCTGGCTTTAATTTTAAGGTTCTGCCCCTTGATTTACCCCCCCCCCCCCATTCCCCCCGACCCCACCAGAGGAAATAGTTTCTCTCTATCAAATCCTTTAATCGTCTTGAACAATCCGATTAGATCACCCTTTAATCTTCTGCACACGAGGGAATACAAGCCTCATCTACGCAGCCTGTACTCATTATTTAACCCTTTTTGACATGGTCGTGTTTTGTTTCTGAGGACACCCCAGGGCGTTACTACATACTGGGGCACTGTGGGGTAGATGGGGCTTGAAGAGCATTGGGACAATGCACAATAGTAAGACCTGCATTCATATAGCACCTGTCATGACATCCCAAAGCAGTTTACAGCCAGTGTACTCACTGTTGTAATGTCTGGAGTGGGTCTCGGCCCTATAAACATCTGTCTGAGAGGTAATACCGGGACTCACTGCTGACACAACGTGGGCGGGGGGGGGTGGGGGGGGGCAGGTGATAGCATCCATGAACAAAATTATAGAAATTATAGAAAATGTACGGCATAAAAGGAGGCCATTTGGCCCATTATGTCTGTGTCGGCTGATAAAGAGGTGTCCTGTCTAATCCCACCTTGCAGCGCTTGGTCCATTGTCCTGTAGGTTACAGCACCTCAAGGCCATTTCCAAGTGTTTTTTTTAAACACAGTGAGGTTTTCTGCCTCTTACCACCCATTCAGGCAGTGAGTTCCAAACCCCCCACCACCCTCTGGGTGAAAAAACCCCTCCTCCACTCCCTCCTAATCCATCTGCATTAAATCAATGATCCCTGGTTATTGACCTCTCTACGAAACAAAATAGATTCTTCCTATCCACTCCCTCTAGGCCCCTCATAATTTTATACACCTCAGCCTTCTCTGTTCCAAATAAAACAACCCCAGCTTATTTAACCTTTCCTCAGAGCTATAAATTTCCAGTAATGAAAACAGAAAGTGGCGGAAGTACTCAGCAGGTCTGAGAGTCTCTGTGGAGTGAGAAACATCATTAACGTTTCAGGTCAGTGACCTATCATCGTAATCCTGATGAAATGTTAACTCTCTTTCTCACTCCACAGATACTCCCTGACCTGCTGAGTGTTTCCAGCACTTTCTGTTTTTATTTCAGATTTGAAACATCCGCAGTATTTTACCCAAATTCTCCAGTCCTGGTCGGACTGCTTGCCGGTTCCTCAGACAATTCCAACATATTGTTCCCTTTGCAGAACCTTGGAGCGATTGTCTTCTTCTTGTGTCCAAAGGCGGAGAGCGGTGCCCATTTGTCCACCTGTCTGTTTACAGTGGGCCCCGCACATCAGCATGGTGCTCAGGCAGCCACCAACATTGCGTGAAGCAGCCTGTCATTTCAGGAAACGGCCTTCCCTGAATGCACTGTGAGCTGGGCACCTCCTGTCAGGCCTCATAGCCCCAGGCACAGCCTCGAGCTGGAATTATCCTCAGGACCACACAGTCCCGGCACCCACAAATCTGCAGGAACCTGCTGCCACCCATATTGGGCCTTGACGTGTTTGTGCAATATATGCTAGAGTCGAACGCTGTGCCCTCTAACCTGTGGGTCCATGTCTCTCTTCGACTCTACAACAGTAAGGTGGTGAAGTGGTCCTCCCAGGGGATGCTGCGAATGACTCCAGAGGCCATCGCTGAGCTCTTCCAGCCGACCATCAAACAGGTGGTGCTTCACATCGGTGAGTACACAGAGTGACGCCCTCACTCCCACTCACTTCTCCTCACTCCCACTCACATCACCTCACTCCCACTCACTTCGGGGTTTACACAGACTGACGCCCTCACTCCCAGTCACATCGGTGTTTACGCAGTCACACCCTCACTCCCAGTCACATCAGTGTTTACACAGTCACACACTCACTCCCAGTCACATCAGTGTTTACACAGTCACACACTCACTCCCAGTCACATCGGTGTTTACAAAGTCACACCCTCACTCCCAGTCACATCAGTGTTTACACAGTCACACACTCACTCCCAGTCACATCAGTGTTTACACAGTCACACACTCACTCCCAGTCACATCGGTGTTTACAAAGTCACACCCTCACTCCCAGTCACATCATGTTTACACAGTCACACCCTCACTCCCAGTCACATCAGTGTTTACACAGTCACACCCTCACTCCCAGTCACATCAGTGTTTACACAGTCACACACTCACTCCCAGTCACATCGGTGTTTACAAAGTCACACCCTCACTCCCAGTCACATCAGTGTTTACACAGTCACACCCTCACTCCCAGTCACATCAGTGTTTACACAGTCACGCCCTCACTCCCAGTCACATCAGTGTTTACACAGTCACACACTCACTCCCAGTCACATCAGTGTTTACACAGTCACACCCTCACTCCCAGTTACATCAGTGTTTACAAAGTCACACCCTCACTCCCAGTCACATCAGTGTTTACACAGTCACACACTCACTCCCAGTCACATCAGTGTTTACACAGTCACACCCTCACTCCCAGTTACATCAGTGTTTACACAGTCACACCCTCACTCCCAGTCACATCAGTGTTTATACAGAGTCACGCCCTCACTCCCAGTCACATCAGTGTTTATACAGAGCCACGCCCTCACTCCCAGTCACATCGGTGTTTACACAGAGTCACGTCCCTCACTCCCAGTCACATGGGTAACACTCACTATCAGTTTGAAATTCAGATACTACCATGTGCTCGCCCTTTCCTAGCTGAGTCTGTGTGTGTGTGTCCACTTGTTTAAGCAGATTCCCCAGAGGTTTGTGGGTGTAACATTTTCACCAGATTACCCCTTGGTCTTCACCTTTACTCCTCTGACACCTTCTCATCTTTTCAGCCTCTCACCCTTTTCCATCTCTCATTTATAATCTTGGTTCTCCACTTCCCAGCCAAGCACCATGTTAATGTCTGCACCGAGATATCTTCACTGCTTTCCTCTCTCAGCCGCTACACTGAACCACTTGTCATCTTCAGTGATTTCAACCTCCAGCTCAACTCATCATGTTCTCTCTCCTCTGAGTCTATCTCCCTCCTAACGTCCCTTAATCTCACCCGCTATGTAAACTCCCCAACCCACATCCATGACCATGCCATCTCATCTGGTCTCACTACCCCCATGGTACCAATTACAGATAAGGCCATCTCTGATCATTGCCTTAGATTGCTCTCCACCCACCTCCTGCTTCCTGCCTCCAACTGCTACCTCCTGCTTCTGTATCCACCCCCGGGAAAAACCCTCTCCCCCATTTCACTTACAACTGCCCTCTCAAAATCCCAACTGTTGTAGCCTTTGGCTCTCTGTTCACCCAACATTTTTGAAGCTATTGATCTGCTCAATCACACCCTGACCTCCAGCTTCAGCACCTGAGTCCTCACCCGAGTCTCTCTCACTAGCCATTCGCCTGGAATATATTGATCATTGATGGGCAGGTGATGGACAGACTGGAGCAATGGTATTGGATATATCTAAGATTACTGTTCTGCATTTCAGAGACTTTGATGAACAGGCCAGAGGTTGCGGGGGTGAAATTCCTGTTTTTAGTTGGTGGTTTTGCCGAGTCTCCCATTCTCCAGCAGGCGGTCCAGCAAGCTTTCAGCACCATCTGCCGGGTTATCATTCCCCAAGACGTCGGCCTCACCATCCTCAAAGGGGCTGTCCTCTTTGGCCTTGACCCTACAATAGTCAGGGTCAGACGCTCACCTTTGACCTACGGGGTTGGCGTCCTCAACAAGTTTGTGGAGGGAAAGCACCCGAGGGAGAAGCTGCTTGTCAAGGAGGGCACCCAGTGGTGCACCGACATATTTGACAAGTTCGTGTCGGTCGATCAGTCGGTGGCCTTGGGCGAGGTTGTCCATCGCAGTTACACGCCAGCCAGACAAGGCCAGAGGAAGATCATCATCAACATCTACTGCAGTGGATGCGACAACGTCCTGTACATTAGCGACCCGGAGGTACGCAAGTGTGGCACGGTCAGTCTGGAACTGTCGGACACGGACAACCTGAGCCCCAAGAAACGGCGGCGCGAGATTCGGACCAGCATGCAGTTCGGAGACACAGAGATCAGGGTCACTGCCCTCGATGTGATCACGTCAAAGACCGTGAGAGCATCCATCGACTTTCTGTCCAATTAACCGTGAGGGAGGGAAAGAGTGAGGTGATTTGTGGGGGGAGGGAGGTGGGGATGGGTGCGGGGGGGGGCGGTGAGAAAGAGGAGATGGGGAGAGAGAGGGAAGGGAGCGATGATTAATTTAAGGATGTCACATTGTGTAGAGGCAGGTTCAGTTGCTGTGTACAACATGCACCTGGTTACAGAGCGACAACCCTGAGGCCTGTGCCCAGATCACCAACAACAACTACATTTATATAGTGCCTCTAATGTAGTAAAACCTCATCAAACAAAATATGACAATCAGCCACACGTTATGACAGGTGACCAAAAGAGGTAGGTTTTAAGGAGTGTCTTAAATGAGAATTATATGAGTGTAGATATCTCAGAGGGTTGTGAGACTGGAGGAGATCACAGAGATAGTGGGGGGAGAGGTCATGGAGGAGATCACAGAGATAGGGAGGGGTGAGGTCATGATGGAGATCACAGAGATAGGTAGGGGTGAGGCCATGGAGGAGATTACAGAGATAGGGAGGGGTGAGGCCATGGAGGGGATTACAGAGATAGGGGGGGAGAGGTCATGGAGGGGATTACAGAGATAGGGAGGGGTGAGGTCATGGAGGAGATCACAGAGATAGGGAGGGGTGAGGCTATGGAGGAGATCACAGAGATAGGGAGGGGTGAGGTCATGGTGGAGATCACAGAGATAGGTAGGGGTGAGGCCATGGAGGAGATTACAGAGATAGGGAGGGGTGAGGCCATGGAGGAGATCACAGAGATAGGGAGTGGTGAGGCCATGGAGGGGATTACAGAGATAGGGAGGGGTGAGGTCATGGAGGAGATCAGATAGCGAGGGGTGAGGCCATGGAGGAGATTACAGAGATAGGGAGGGGTGAGGCTATGGAGGAGATCACAGAGATAGGGAGGGGTGAGGTCATGGTGGAGATCACAGAGATAGGTAGGGGTGAGGCCATGGAGGAGATTACAGAGATAGGGAGGGGTGAGGCCATGGAGGAGATCACAGAGATAGGGAGTGGTGAGGCCATGGAGGGGATTACAGAGATAGGGGGGGAGAGGTCATGGAGGGGATTACAGAGATAGGGAGGGGTGAGGTCATGGAGGAGATCACAGAGATAGGGAGGGGTGAGGCTATGGAGGAGATCACAGAGATAGGGAGGGGTGAGGTCATGGTGGAGATCACAGAGATAGGTAGGGGTGAGGCCATGGAGGAGATTACAGAGATAGGGAGGGGTGAGGCCATGGAGGAGATCACAGAGATAGGGAGTGGTGAGGCCATGGAGGGGATTACAGAGATAGGGGGGGAGAGGTCATGGAGGGGATTACAGAGATAGGGAGGGGTGAGGTCATGGAGGAGATCACAGAGATAGGGAGGGGTGAGGCTATGGAGGAGATCACAGAGATAGGGAGGGGTGAGGTCATGGTGGAGATCACAGAGATAGGTAGGGGTGAGGCCATGGAGGGGATTACAGAGATAGGGAGGGGTGAAGTCATGGAGGAGGTTACAGAGATAGGGAGGGGTTAGGCCCTGGAGGAGATTACAGAGATAGGGAGGGGTGAGGCCCTGGAGGAGATTACAGAGATAGGGAGGGGTGAGGTCATGGAGGGGATTACAGAGATAGGGAGGGGTGAGGTCATGGAGTAGATTACAGAGATAGGGAGGGGTGAAGTCATGGCGGGGATTACAGAGATAGGGAGGGGTGAGGTCATGGAGGAGATCACAGAGATAGGGAGGGGTGAGGTCATGGAGGAGATTACAGAGATAGGGAGGGGTGAGGCCATGGAGGGGATTACAGAGATAGGGAGGGATGAGGCCATGGAGGGGATTACAGAGATAGGGAGGGGTGAGGCCCTGGAGGAGATCACAGAGATATGGAGGGGTGAGACCCTGGAGGAGATTACAGAGGTAGGGAGGGGTGAGGCCCTGGAGGAGATCACAGAGATAGGGAGGGGTGAGACCCTGGAGGAGATTACAGAGATAGGGAGGGGTGAGGCCCTGGAGGAGATTACAGAGATAGGGAGGGGTGAGGCCCTGGAGGAGATTACAGAGATAGGGAGGGGTGAGGCTATGGAGGAGATCACAGAGATAGGAAGGGGTGAGGTCATGGTGGAGATCACAGAGATAGGTAGGGGTGAGGCCATGGAGGAGATTACAGAGATAGGGAGGGGAGAGGTCATGGAGGGGATTACAGAGATAGGGAGGGGTGAGGTCATGGAGGGGATTACAGAGATAGGGAGGGGTGAGGTCATGGAGATCAGATAGGGAGGGGTGAGGCCATGGAGGAGATTACAGAGATAGGGAGGGGTGAGGCCATGGAGGGGATTACAGAGATAGGGAGGGGTGAGGTCATGGAGGGGATCACAGAGATAGGGAGGGGTGAGGTCATGGAGGAGATTACAGAGATAGGGAGTGGTGAGGTCATGGAGGAGATTACAGAGATAGGGAGGGGTGAAGTCATGGAGGAGATTACAGAGATAGGGAGGGGTTAGGCCCTGGAGGAGATTACAGAGATAGGGAGGGGTGAGGCCCTGGAGGAGATTACAGAGATAGGGAGGTGTGAGGCCCTGGAGGAGATTACAGAGATAGGGAGGGGTGAGGTCATGGAGGGGAGTACAGAGATAGGGAGGGGTGAGGTCATGGAGGAGATTACAGAGATAGGGAGGGGTGAGGTCATGGCGGGGATCACAGAGATAGGGAGGGGTGAGGTCATGGAGGAGATCACAGAGATAGGGAGGGGTGAGGTCATGGAGGAGATTACAGAGATAGGGAGGGGTGAGGCCATGGAGGGGATTACAGAGATAGGGAGGGATGAGGCCATGGAGGGGATTACAGAGATAGGGAGGGATGAGGCCCTGGAGGAGATCACAGAGGTAGGGAGGGGTGAGACCCTGGAGGAGATTACAGAGGTAGGGAGGGGTGAGACCCTGGAGGAGATTACAGAGATAGGGAGGTGTGATGCCCTGGAGGAGATTACAGAGATAGGGAGGGGTGAGGCCCTGGAGGAGATTACAGAGATAGGGAGGGGTGAGGCCCTGGAGGAGATTACAGAGATAGGGAGGGGTGAGGCCCTGGAGGAGATTACAGAGATAGGGAGGGGTGAGGCCCTGGAGGAGATTACAGAGATAGGGAGGGGTGAGGCCCTGGAGGAGATTACAGAGATAGGGAGGGGTGAGGCCCTGGAGGAGATTACAGAGATAGGGAGGGGTGAGGTCATGGAGGGATTTGAAATCAAGGATGAGAATTTTAAAATCGAGGTGATGCTTGACTGGAAGTCAGTGTAGATCAGCGAGAACAGGGGTGATAGTGGAACAGGACCTGGTGCGAGGTAGGACATGGGCAGCAGTGTTTTAGATGGGCTGAAGTGTACAGAGGGTGGATATCGATGACTGGTCAGGAGAGAGAGGCTGGAGGAGAGAGTCAGTGCCATACAATGGGTTCATTTCCATTTCAGGTGCCCAATGGCTTGCGGTGAAATTCAGGTGATAAACAGTCGAACAGTGCCAGCACTCTGTACCGGAAATACGTCAAATGCCATCTTGCTTCAGCTGCCATTTAATTGTCCATTGCCTTTGCAAATCCCAGGCCTATAACTGACCTAAGTAAGTAGTTTGAGATTTAATGTATGTTGCGATCACCATGTTCAGGCCCCCAGCAGCCAAACCAGGTTCCTTCACTATCTCCAAAAATCACAGCTGACACGCTTTATCTTTCCTGGATGTGAAGCAAGAGAAGGAGTAGACCGGCTGCCCCCACATTATAACTGCAGGCCACTCCAATATAGATTACACAGAGTAAAGCTCCCTCTATACTGTCCCATCAAACACTCACAGGACAGGTACAGTACGGGGTTCGATACAGAGTAAAGCAGCACAGTGGTGCAGTGGTTAGCACCGCAGCCTCACAGCTCCAGCAACCCGGGTTCAATTCTGGGTACTGCCTGTGTGGAGTTTGCAAGTTCTCCCTGTGTCTGCGTGGGTTTCCTCCGGGTGCTCCGGTTTCCTCCCACATGCCAAAGACTTGCAGGTTGATAGGTAAATTGGCCATTATAAATTGCCCCTAGTATAGGTAGGTGGTAGGGGAATATAGGGACAGGTGGGGATGTGGTAGGAATATGGGATTAGTGTTGGATTAGTATAAATGGGTGGTTAATGGTCGGCACAGACTCGGTGGGCCGAAGGCCTGTTTCAGTGCTGTATCTCTAAATCTAAATCTAATAAATCTAAAGCTCCCTCTACACTGTCCCCATCAAACACTCCCAGGACTGGTACAACTCAGGATTAGATACAGAGTAAAGCTCCCTCTACACTGTCCCCCGTGTGTTGATTCTGTATCGGGCAGTGAGAGGTGAACAGCCATTGCGTTTCTTACTAACGGTTCCACGCAATGCAGTGTCCAGTGTGAGAATGGGAACTGCTGGTCAGAACAGATGACCGCAAAAGGCTACAGTTTATCATCACCATTGGGTTGGAGAAGGGAGAATATTTCGAGTGGGGGAAGTGGAAACTTTAGCAAACAGCTCTGTTATAAAAAGGCATTACGGGTTTCCTTAGATACTGTGAGCGATTTTCATAGCAGACTGAAGTCTTGTTGGAGCAATGTGTTACCAGAGAGCAGGCTAGCAGGTAGATCACTGAATGGACCTCACTGTAACTGCTCACCCACTGTAAGCAGTCCGACACAGACTGGGGGACTGAGGCAGGAGAGTATTTTTACGCTCATTCTGACCCGGTTCCTCAAACTGAAAAAGATAGGATTCCTAGAGAAATAGACTTTGAATTTAAAGATTTTTTAAATTCATTTACGGGATATGGGTGTCGCTGGCTAGGCCAGCATTTATTGCCCATCCCTAATTGCCCTTGAGAAGGTGGTGGTGAGCTGCCTTCTTGAACCGCTGCAGTCCATGTGGGGTAGGTACACCCACAGTGCTGTTAGGAAGGGAGTTCCAGGATTTTGACCCAGCGACAGTGAAGGAACGGCGATATAGTTCCAAGTCAGGATGGTGTGTGGCTTGGAGGGGAACTTGCAGGTGGTGGTGTTCCCATGCATTTGCTGCCCTTGTCTTTCTATTATATATATATTTATGTAAAATGAAACTGTTTATTTTTATATATTTTAACCGAGTTGCAGACTGTCCAGACAGGTTCAGAGCCCCACAGACCATCCAGACGGGTTTCGAGCCCCGCAGACTGTCCAGACGGCTTCAGAGCCCAAAGACCGTCCAGACGGGTTCCAAGCCCCTCAAATGCAAGTTTAAGAACAGGAGATCAGGTATAAGAAGGCGAGTCAAGAGATGGACCTGGTTCAAGGAAATAGAAGGAAATGATCAAAGGATATCGAGAAGAAGGGTTGAGGGATATTGAGAGGAGAGATAATGAGAGGAGGAATTGAGAGATATCGAGGAAGGGATTGAGGGATATCATGGAAAGGGTTGAGGGATATCAAGGAAGGGAATATAGGGACCCCACAAACCTTGGTCAGGTCAAAGGCAGGGAGCACTGCTCCTTGAATTTTTAGCTTTCGTTCGTTCGCTGTCCAATATCTAAGTAAACAATAGGAAGTGCCCAGGATTGACACAAGAGCCAAACACTGTGTGGATTAGTGGAATAGGTGAGTCTCCATGTCTTTGCTGGGTGTTTTTTGATCTGGGGATGGGGTGACACTAGCAAGACCACATTTATTGTCCATCCCAAGTTGCCCTACTCACCATTCAGAGACAACCACACAGTGTGGGACTAGAGTCACATGTAAGCCAGACTAGGAGGAAACCTTCCCAGAGGGACTTGATTGAACCAGTTGCGTTTTCATAACAATCTGAATAGTTTCAATTCTCCTGGTGTCACAAATTACCAGATTTACTGAACTCTGTTTCCCCGTTTGTCATGATGGAGTAGAAACTCCCAGTCTCTGGATTGTTAGTCCAGTACTAGAACCACTGGCTTACTGCAGACCGTTGTCAGCTATAAACCAACTGGCAAGTGGCTTAACATTAAACTGGCAACTGAATAATACTCAGGACAAAGTTACAAATCTGAAAAACCTCCAGCGAGATAAGGTTTCGGATCTTTCAGAATGCAGTAGAGTGCGGAAGAGTCTCGCAGCAGAGGAAGTGGATTCTGGGATTGACTATTGCTTTGATAAGGAGAGGAGTTGACAGCTTTGAGACTGAGATGAAGAGACAGAATTTGGAACTGTTTGATTCCTGGGGAATTAGGGAAGAGGGAAGCCATATTGGTTCGGGGAAAGCCATGACTCAAGTTGTCATGACAGGATAGTGGAAGGAGTGGGCTTGAGGTAGCCTTTGCTCATTATCTCCGTGGTGCCTCCTTATATGAAGCCAGCCTCTCAACACTGAGGTGTGTTCAACGTGAGCACAGTGATTAGTGCAATTGGACCTATTTGTACCAATCAGCACACAGGAGAGTGAGCGGCCCGACAGTGCCACCTAGTGGCTGGGCCTGGTGACTACCTGTCCTATCCCAGCATGCAGTAGATCACAGTGGGCGGGGAGCAATGGCAGTACAGGCACTTGGTCAATATTCATTGTTTAAATTTTCTATGTAAGTTTCTATTAATAAAAATAATAAAAACTCTTTTTAAAGGAATGTTATTTTCCTGACACCGAGAATGTTTTTCATATAAAATAAGACTTTGAGCTGTCTTCATCCCATGATCCCTTCTTCCTAAACGTCAGCAGCCATCCAATTCGATTCACTCCACATGACTTTGAGTTCACCAGAGCTGACAAAGGCTATGGGCCCTAATAACATCGCACCGATCATGCTGAAGACCTGCCAAGCTGTTCCAGTACAGCTACAACACTGGCATCTAACTGGCAAAGATTGCCCAGGTACCATCTATCCACAAAAAGCAGGACTAATCTAACCTACCCAATTGCTGTCTTCTGAGCCACCTCGCAATCAATAGCTGAAGTGATGGAAGGCGCCATCAAACAACACCTACTCACCAATAACCTTCTGAACAATGCTCAGTTCATGTTCCACTAGGATCACTCAGCTCCTGACCTCATCCCAATTTTGATCCACATATGGATAAAAGAGCTGAACTCAAGAGGTGAGGTGAGAGTGACTGCCGTTGACATCAAGGCAGCATCTGACCGAGTATGGCATCAAGGAGCCCTAGCAAAACTGGAGTCAGTGGGAATCAGGTACAAAACTTTCTGTTGGTTGGAGTCATACCTAGCACATAGGAAGATGGTTGTGGTTGTTGGAGGTCAATCATCTCAGCTCCAGGACATCACTGCAGGAGATCCTCAGGGTAGTGTCCTAGGCCCAACCATCGTCAGCTGCTTCATCAATGACCTCCTCAGATAGTGAAGCAGTCTGTGTAGAAATGCAGCAAGACCTGGACAATATCCAGGCTTTAACTGATAAGTGGCAAGTAACATTCGCACCACACAAGTGCCAGGCAATGACGATCTCCAACAAGAGAGAATCTAACCATCTCCCCTTGACATTCAACAGCATTACCATCGCTGAATCCCCCACGATCAACATCCTAGGGACTACCATTGACCAGAAACTGAACTGGAGTAGCCATATAAATACCGTGGCTACAAGAGCAGGTCAGAGTCTAGGAATCCTGCGGCGAGTAACTCACCTCCCAACTCCCCAAAGCCTGTCCACCATCTACAAGGCACAAGTCGGGAGTGTGATGGAATAATCTCCACTGGTCTGGATGGGTGCAGCTCAAACAACACTCAAGAAGCTCGTCACCATGTACCCGTTAAGGTGAAGGGTAGGACTAACAAGCCCAGGGAACCCTGGATGTCAAGGGATATACAGCATTGGATCAGGAAAAAAAAGGAGGCTTACGGCAGTTCCTAAGCGCTGAAAACAGCGGAGGCACTTGATGAGTATAGAAAGTGTAGGGTGGCACTTAAAAATGTAATTAGGAGAGCGAACAGGGGGCATGAAAAAACACTGGAGGGCAAGATAAAGGAAAATCCCATGGCATTTTATAAGTATATTAAGGGTAAGAGGATAACCAGGGAAAGAATAGGGCCCATTAGGGACCAACGTGGCAATCTGTGTGTGGAGCAGGAAGACATAGGTGAGGTTTTAAATGATTACTTTTCATCGGTGTTCACTATGGAGAAGGACAATGTAGGTGTAGAGATCAGGGAGGGGGATTGTGATATACTTAGCATTGAAAGGGAGGAAATATTAGCTGTTTTAGCGGGCTTAAAAGTGGATAAATCCTCAGGCCCAGATGAGATGTATCCCAGGCTGTTATGTGAGGCAAGGGAGGAGATAACAGGGGCTCTGACACAAATTGTCAAATCTTCCACTTGGAGAGGCAGGGATTAATCAGGGATAGTCAGCATGGCTTTGTCAGGGGGAGATCGTGTCTAACTAACTTGATTGAATTTTTCGAGGCGGTGACTTGATGTGGAGATGAGGGTAAAGCAGTTGATGTCGTCTACATGGATTTCAGTAAGGCTTTTGATAAGGTCCCACATGGCGGATTGGTTAAGAAGGTAAGAGCCCATGGGATCCAGGGCAATTTGGCAAATTGGATCCAAAATTGGCTTAGTGGCAGGAGGCAGAGGGTAATGGTCGAGGACTGTTTTTGCGATTGGAAGCCTGTGGTTTACCACAGGGATTGATGCTGGGCCCTTGCTGTTTGTAGTGTACATCAATGATTTAGATGTGAATATAGGAGGTATGATCAGTAAGTTTGCAGATGACATGAAAATTGGTGGTGTTGTAAATAGTGAGGAGGAAATCCTTAGATTACAGGGAGATATAGATGGGCTGGTAAGATGGGCGGAGCAGTGGCAAATGGAATTTAATCCTGAAAAGTGTGAAGTAATGCATTTTGGGAGGACTAACAAGGCAAAGGAATATACAACGGATGGTAGGACCCTAGGAAGTCCAGAGGGTCAGAGGGACCTTGGTGTACTTGTCCATAGATCACGGAAGGCAGCAGCACAGGTAGATAAGGTGGTTAGGAAGGCATATGGGATACGTGCCTTTATTAGCCGAGGCATAGAATATAAGAGCAGGGAGGCTATGATGGCGCTGTATAAAACGCTAGTTAGGCCACAGCTGGAGTACTGTGTACAGTTCTGGTCACCACACTATAGGAAGGATGTGATTGCACTGGAGAGGGTGCAGACGGGATTCACCAGGATGTTGCCTGGGCTGGAGCATTTCAGCAATGGAGAGAGACTGGATAGGCTAGGGTTGTTTTCCTTCCAGCAGAGAAGGCTGAGGGGGGACCTGATTGAGGTGTACAAGATTATGAGGGGCATTGATAGGTTAGAAAGGAGAAAACTTTTCCTCTTAGCGGAGGGGTCAAGAACCAGGGGGCATAGATTTATGGTAAGGGGCAGGAGGTTTAGGGGAGATTTGAGGAAACATTTTTTCACCCAGAGGGTGGTTGGAATCTGGAACGCACTGCCTGAAGAGGTGGTGGAGGCAGGAACTCTCATAACATTTAAGAAGTATTTAGATGACCACTTGAAACGCCATAGCGTACAAGGCTACGGGCCAAGTGCAGGAACATGGGATTAGAATAGTTGGGTGCTGTATGGCTAGCACAGACATGATGGGTTGAAGGGCCAGTTTCTGTGCTGTATAATTCTATGACTGGCCATCCAGGACAAAGCAGCCCGCTTGATTGGCACCCCATCTACAAACATTCACTCCCTCCACTACTGACGCACAGTGGCAGCAGTGTGTACCATCTACAAGATGCACTGCAGCAACGCATCAAGGCTCCTTAGACAGCACCTTCCAAATCCACGACCTCTACCAACGAGAAGGACAAGGGCAGAAAATGCATAGGAACACCACCACCTGCAAGTTCCCCTCCAATCCACACACCATCCTGACTTGGAATTATATCACCGTTCCTTCACTGTCGCTGGGTCAAAATCCTGGAACTCCCTTCCTAACAGCACTATGGGTGTACCTTCCCCACGTGGACTGCAGCGGTTCAAGAAGGCAGCTCACCACCACCTTCTCAAGGGCAATTTGGGATGTACAATAAATGCTGGCCTGGCCAGTGACGCCCACATCCCATGAATGAATATATTTTGAATATCAATTATCTCAGCCCCAGGCCATCACTGCAGGAGTTTCTCAGTGTTGTGTCCTAGACCCAACCTGATTCAGCTGTTTCATCAATGATCTTCCCTCCAACATCAAGTCAGAAGTGAGGATGTTCGCTGATGATTGCAAAATGGTCAGTACCATTCAAAACTCCTCAGGTACTGAAGTAGTCCATGTCCACATGCAGCAAGACCTGGACAACATTCAGGCTTGGACAGATTAGTGGCAACATTTGCGCAACATAGGTGCCAGGCAATGATAATCTCCAACAAGAGAGACTCTAACCAACTCCTCTTAACATTCAATGCTACCTACAAGAAGCACTGCAGTAACTCACCAAGGCTCCTTTGACAGCACCTTCCAAACCCGCAACCTCTACCACATAGAAGAACCATTGCCACAGATACATGGGAAAACCACCACCTTCAAATCCCCTCCAAATCGCACACCATCCTGACTTGGAACCACATCGCTGTTTGTTCACTGTCACTGGGTCAAAATTCTAGAACATTTCTATAGGCCTCCAAATAGTGATAGAGAGAAATCTGCAGAGAAGTCACAGAGATGTGTAAGAACTACAGAGTGGTGATATTGGGGGACATTAATTACCCAAATATTGATTGGGATAATGTTAAAGTAAAGGGTAAGGAGGGGGAGGAATTTCTGAAATGTGTTGAGGAGAACTTCCCCGATCAGTATGTTCTCAGCCCAACTGGAAAGGAGGCATTGCTTGATCTGATGGTGGGACAAGTGTCTGTGGGGGAACAAGGGATAAGAGTGATCATTGTATCATAAAGTTTAGATTCGCAAAGGAGAACAGCAAGGAACAATCTAAGGTAGAACTTCTAAATTGGAAGAGGGCTAACTTCAAAGGGATGACAGCTGTTCTAGCCAGGGTAAAATGAAAACAAAGATCAACAGGAAAAACGGTAACAGAACAATGAGTGATCTTTAAGGAGGAGATATTTCAGGTACAGACTAGGTATATTCCAACAAGGGGGAAAGGTAAGGGAACCAAGGCCAGGGCTCCTTGGATGACGTGGGAGATGGAGAATATGATGAAACAAAAAAGATGGTGTATGATGCATGTCAGGTGAATTCCTCAAGTGAGAACCAGGCCAAATACAATAAGTTGAGAGGAGAAGTGAAGAGGAAAATATGTCTGGCAAAGAAAGAATTATGAGAATAGAATAGCAATTAACATAAAAGGGAACCCAAGAATCTTCTACTGGCATGTAAATAGTAAGTGGGTAGTAAGAGGTGGAGTGGGGTCTATTGGGACAAGGAGGGTGATATATGCTTAGAGGTGCAGGACAAGGCAAGAATACTTAACGTGTACTTTGTAACAGTGTTTACTAAGAGGATGCTGACAAAATATCGGTAGAAGCTGAGATGGTAGAGGTAATGGATGGAGTGAAAATTGATGTACTGGAAAGGTTGGCTGTGCTTAGGGTAGATAAGTCCCCTGGCCCAGATGGCTTACATCTCAGGTTGCGAAAGGATAGAAATAGCGGAAGGGCTTGCCATAATCCTCCAATTTTCCCTGGATACGTAAGAGGTGCCAGAGGATTGGAGAGTGGCAAATATGACACCCTTATTCAAGATACCAATTGACTGCAACAGGACATAAATAGGCTAGAATAGGCAGACAAGTGGCAGATGGAATTTAACAGAGAGAAGTGTGAGGTGTTGCATTTTGGCAGAAGGAATAGGGAGAGGCAATAAAGACTTAATGGCACAGTTCTGAAGAGTGTGCAGGAACAGAAGGTCCTGGGGGCACATGTGCATCGATCTTTGAAACATACAACATAGAAAATAGGAGCAGGAGTAGGCCATTCGGCCCTTCGAGCCTGCTGCGCCATTCATTATGATCATGGCTGATCATCCAACTCAGTAACCTGCTCCCCCTTTCACCCCATACCCTTTGATCCCTTTAGACCCAAGAGCTATATCTAACTCCTTCTTGAAAGCATACAATGTTTTGGCCTCAACTGCTTTCTGTGGTAGTGAATTCCACAGGCTCACCACTCTCTGGGTGAAGAAATTTCTCTTCATCTCAGTCCTGAAAGGTTTACCCTGTATCCTTAGACTATGACCCCTGGTTCTGGACTCCCCCACCATCGGGAACATCTTTCCTGCATCTACCCTTTCAAATCCTGTTAGAATGTTATAGGTTTCTATGAGATCCCCCTCACTCTTCTGAACTCCAGTGAATATAATCCTAACCGACTCAATCTCTCCTCATACGTCAGTCCCACCATCCCAGGAATCAGTCTGGTAAACCTTCACTGCACTCCCTCTATAGCAAGAACATCCTTCCTCAGATAAGGAGACCAAAACTGCACACAATATTCCAGGTGTGGCCTCACCAAGGCCCTGTATAATTGCAGCAAGACATCCCTGCTCCTATACTCGAATCCACTCGCTATGAAGGCCAACATACCATTTGACTTTTTTACCGCCTGTTGGACCTGCATGCTTACCTTCAGTGACTGGTGTATGAGAACACCCAGGTCTCGTTGCATATTCCCCTCTCTCAGTTTATAGTCGTTCAGATAATAATCTGCCTTCCTGTTTTTGCTACCAAAGTGGATAACCTCACATTTATCCACATTATACTGCATCTGCCATGCATTAACCCACTCACTCAACTTGTCCAAATCACCCTGAAGCCTCTCTGCATCCTCCTCACAACTTACTCTCGCACCCAGTTTTGTGTCATCTACAATTTGGAGATATTACATTTAGTTCCCTCATCTAAATCATGAATGTATATTGTGAATAGCTGGGGTCCTAGCACCGATCCCTGCGGTACCCCACTAGTCACTGCCTGCCATTCGGAAAAAGACCCATTTATCCCTACTCTTTGTTTTCTGTCCGCCAACCAATTTTCTATCCATCGTAATACACTACTCCCGATCCCATGAGCTTTAATTTAACATGCTAATCTCTTATGTGGGACTTTGTCAAAAGCCTTCTGAAAGTCCAAATAAACCACATCCACTGGCTCCCCCTCACCAACTCTACTAGTTACATCCTCAAAGAATTCGAGTAGATTTGTCAAGCATGATTTCCCTTTCGTAAATCCATGTTGACTCTGTCCGATTCTACCACTGTTCTCCAAGTGCTCTGCTATAAATCTTTGATAATGGACTCCAGAATTTTCCCCAGTACCGACATCAGGCTGACTGGTCTATAATTCCCTGCTTTCTCTCTACCTCCCTTTTTAAATAGTGGGGTTACATTAGCTACCCTCCAATCCTGTAGGAACTGTTCCAGAGTCTATAGAATCTTGGAAGATGACCACCAATGCATCCACTATTTCTAGGGCCACTTCCTTAAGTATTCTGGGATGTAGATTATCAGGCCCTGGGGATTTATCGGCCTTCAATCCCATCAATTTCCCAACACCATTTCTCTACGAATACTGATTTCCTTCAATTCCTCTTTCTCACTAAGCCCAACATTTCTGGTATGATATTTGTGTCCTCCTTTGTGAAGACAGAACCAAAATATGCATTTAGTTGGTCAGCCATTTCTTTGTTCCCCATAATAAATTCCCCTGTTTCTGACTGTAAGGGACCTACATTTGTCTTCACCAATCCTTTTCTCTTCACAAACCTATAGAAACTTTTACAGTCAGTTTTTATGTTCCCTGCAAGCTTGCTCTCGTACTCTATTTTCCCCTTCTTAATCAATCCCTTGGTCCTCCTTTGCTGAATTCTAAACTGCTCCCAATCCTCAGGTTTGTTGCTTTTTCTGGCGAATCTATATGCCTCTTCCTTGGATCTAATGCTATCTCTAATTTCCCTTGTAAGCCATGGTTTGGCTACCTTTCCCGTTTGACTTTTTTTAGAACATTAGAACATTAGAACATTACAGCGCAGTACAGGCCCTTCGGCCCTCGATGTTGCGCCGACCATCTGACCTACACTATTCCATTTTCATCCATATGTCTATCCAATGACCACTTAAATGCCCTTAAAGTTGGCGAGTCTACTACTGTTGCAGGCAGGGCGTTCCACGCCCCTACTACTCTCTGCGTAAAGAAACTACCTCTGACATCTGTCCTATATCTTTCACCCCTCAACTTAAAGCTATGTCCCCTCGTGTTTGCCATCATCATCCGAGGAAAAAGACTCTCACTATTCACCCTATCTAACCCTCTGATTATCTTGTATGTCTCTATTAAGTCACCTCTCCTCCTCCTTCTCTCTAAAGAAAACAACCCCAAGTCCCTCAGCCTTTCCTCGTAAGACATTCCTTCCATACCAGGCAACATCCTAGTAAATCTCCTCTGCACCCTTTCCAAAGCTTCCACATCCTTTCTATAATGCGGTGACCAGAACTGCACGCAATACTCAAGGTGCGGCCTCACCAGAGTTTTGTACAGCTGCATCATGACCTCGTGGCTCCGAAACTCGATCCCCCTACTAATAAAAGCTAACACACCATATGCCTTCTTAACAGCCCTATTAACCTGGGTAGCAACTTTCAGGGATTTATGTACCTGGACACCAAGATCTCTCTGCTCATCTACACTACCAAGAATCTTCCCATTAGCCCAGTACTCTGCATTGCTGTTACTCCTTCCAAAGTGAATCACCTCACACTTCTCCGCATTAAACTCCATTTGCCATCTCTCAGCCCAGCTCTGCAGCCTATCTATGTCCCTCTGTACCCTACAACACCCTTCGACACTATCCACAACTCCACCGACCTTCGTGTCATCCGCAAATTTACTAACCCACCCTTCTACACCCTCATCCAGGTCATTTATAAAAATGACAAACAGCAGTGGCCCCAAAACAGAACCTTGCGGTACACCACGAGTAACTAAACTCCAGGATGAACATTTGCCATCAACCACCACCCTCTGTCTCCTTTCAGCTAGCCAATTTCTGATCCAAAGCTCTAAATCACCTTCAACCCCATACTTCTGTATTTTCTGCAATAGCCTACCGTGGGGAACCTTATCAAACGCCTTACTGAAATCCATATACACCACATCCACGGCTTTACCCTCATCCACCTGTTTGGTCACCTTCTCGAAAAACTCAATAAGGTTTGTGAGGCACAACCTACCTTTCACAAAACTGTGCTGACTATCGCAAATGAACTTATTCTTTTCAAGATGATTATAAATCCTATCTCTTATAACCTTTTCCAACATTTTACCCACAACCGAAATAAGGCTCACAGGTCTATAATTACCAGGGCTGTCTCTACTCCCCTTCTTGAACAAGGGGACAACATTTGCTATCCTCCAGTCCTCCGGCACTACTCCTGTCGACAATGACGACATAAAGATCAACAACAACGGCTCTGCAATCTCCTCCCTGGCTTCCCAGAGAATCCTAGGATAAATCCCATCTGGCCCAGGGGACTTATCTATTTTCACTCTTTCCAAAATTGCTAACACCTCCTCCTTGTGAATCTCAATCCCATCTAGCCTAGTAGGCTGTATCTCAGTAATCTCCTCGGCAACATTTTCTTTCTCTACTGTAAATACTGACGAAAAATATTCATTTAACGCTTCCCCTATCTCCTCTGATTCCGCACACAACTTCCCACTACTATCCTTGATTGGCCCTGTTCTAACTCTTATCATTCTTTTATTCCTGATATACCTATAGAAAGCCTTAGGGTTTTCTTTGATCCTATCCGCCAATGACTTCTCATGCCCTCTCCTTGCTCTTCTTAGCCCTCCCTTTAGATCCTTCCTGGCTAGCTTGTAACTCTCAAGCGCCCTAACTGAGCCTTCACGTCTCATCCTAACATAAGCCGCCCTCTTCCTCTTGACAAGCGCTTCAACTTCTTGAGTAAACCACGGCTCCCTCGCTCGACAACTTCCTCCCTGCCTGACAGGTACATACTTATCAAGGACACGCATTAGCTGCTCCTTGAATAAGCTCCACATTTCGTTTGTGCCCATCCCCTGCAGTTTCCTTCCCCATCCTACACATCCTAAATCTTGCCTAATCGCGTCATAATTTCCTTTCCCCCAGCTATAATTCTTGCCCTGCGGTATATACCTCTCCCTGCGCATCGCTAAGGTAAACCTAACCGAATTGTGATCACTATCGCCAAAGTGCTCACCTACATCTAAATCTAACACCTGGCCGGGTTCATTACCCAGTACCAAATCCAATGTGGCATCGCCCCTGGTTGGCCTGTCCACATACTGTGTCAGAAAACCCTCCTGCACACACTGGACAAAAACAGACCCATCTAAAGTACTCGAACTATAGTATTTCCAGTCAATATTTGGAAAGTTAAAGTCCCCCATAACCACTACCCTGTTACTCTCGCTCCTGTCGAGAATCATCTTCGCTATCCTTTCCTCTACATCTCTGGAACTATTCGGAGGTCTATAGAAAACTCCCAACAGGGTGACCTCTCCTCTCCTGTTTCTAACCTCGGCCCATACTACCTCAGTAGACGAGTCCTCAAACGTCCTTTCTGCCGCTGTAATACTTTCCTTGATTAACAATGCCACACCCCCCCCTCTTTTACCCTCTTCTCTGTTCTTACTGAAACATCTAAATCCCGGAACCTGCAACATCCATTCCTGCCCCTGCTCTACCCATGTCTCTGAAATAGCCACAACATCAGGATCCCAGGTACCAACCCATGCTGCAAGCTCACCCACCTTATTCCGGATGCTCCTGGCGTTGAAGTAGACATACTTTAAACCAAGTTCTTGCTTGCCAGTGCCCTCTTGCGTCCCTGTAACCTTATCCCCTACCTCACTACTCTCAACAGCCTGTACACTGGAACTACAATTTAGGTTCCCATTCCCCTGCTGATTTAGTTTAAACCCCCCCGAAGAGCACTAACAAATCTCCCCCCCAGGATATTGGTACCCCTCTGTCTGTGCCAGACAGGAATAAACAATTGTTGCAGTTCATCCATGCACTCTTTAAATGTTTGCCATTGCCTATCCACCATCATCCCTTTAAGTAACGTTTCCCAATCCATCATAGCCAACTTGTACCTCATACCTTCGTAGTTTCCTTTATTAAGATTCAGACCCTAGTCTCAGAATTAACTACGTCACTCTCCATCTTGATGATATTATGGTCGCTCATCCCCAAGGGGTCTCACACAACTAGATTGTCAACTATTCCTCTCTCATTACACAATACCCAGTCTAGGATGGCCTGTTCTCTAGTTGGTTCCTCAACGTATTGGTCCAGAAAACCATCCCGTATACACTCCATGAATTCCTCCTCTACGGTATTGTGACTAATTTGATTTGCCCAATCTATATGCAGATTAAATTCATCCATAATTACAGATGTTCCTTTATCGCATGCATCTCTAATTTCCTGTTTAATGCCATTCTCAACATCACCACTACAGTTTGGGGGTCTATATACAACCCTCGCTGACGTTTTTTGCACCTTAGTTTTTCTCAGCTCTACCCATACAGATTCCACATCGTCAGAGCTAATATCTTTCCTCACTATTGCGTTAATTTCCTCTTTAACTAGCAATGCAACTCCACTGCCTTTTGCTTTTTGTCTGTCCTTCCCAAATACTGAATATCCCTAGATGTTCATTTCCCATCCCTGGTCACCTTCCAGCCATGTCTCCGTAATCCCGACTATATCATACACGTTTACAACTATTTGTGCAATTAATTCATCCACTTTATTGCGAATGCTCCACGCGTTAAGGCACAAAGCCTTAAGGCTTGTCTTTTTAACATTACCTGTCCCCTTCCCACTATTTTTCACTGTGGCCCTGTTTGATTCTGGCCCTTGATTTCTCTGCCTATCACTTTTCTTATTCCCCTTACTGTCCTTTTGTTCTTGTCTTTGAGCCCCCCTCCTCTGACTCCTTGCAAAGGTTCCCATCACCCTCGTAGGCAGGAAGGCGGCAGGACATATTGAGAGAGTGGTTAGTAAAGTATATGGGATCTTGGGTTTCATAAACAGAGGCATTGAGTCAAAGCAGGGATGAGTACAGAAGCAAGATCGATGCACAAGCACCCCCCCCCTCCCCCCCCAGGGAAGTTATGCTGAACCTTTATAAAGCTCTGCTTAGGCACCAACTGAAGTATTGCATCCAGTTGTGGTCACCACACTTCAGGACGGATGTGAGAGGGTGCAGAGGAGAATTACCAGAATGGTTCCAGGGATGAGGTTTTTAGTTACAAGGTGAGGTCGGAAACACTCCTTAGAACAAGGATTGAGGGGTAATTTGATAGGTTTGTACAAGATTAAAACAGGTTTGGATAGGGTAGACAAAGAAAAGCTATTCCCATTTGCTGATGGTACAAGGAGGGGACACAGACTGAAGGTTTTGAGCAAGAGATGCAGGAGGAATATGAGGAAGCACTTTTTTTAATGCAGTGAGTGATAATGAGCTGGAACTCACTGTCCACGATGGTGGTGGAAGCAGAGACAATGAATAATTTCAAAAGGAAGTTGGAGGAACACTTAAAGATCTAAGCTTGTAGGGCTACAGGGATAGAGCAGGGAAATAGAACTGACTGGATTGCTGAACATGACTGGCATAGACTCGATGGGCCGAATGGGCTCTTTCTGTGCCATAAATTGCTCTGCAACTTCCTCCCTAACAGCACTGTGGGTGTATCTACACCACGTGGACTGCAGCGGTTCAAGAAGGCAGCTCACCACCACCTTCTCAAGGGCAATTAGGGATGGGTAATAAATGCTGGCCTGGCCAGTGACACCCACATCCCATGAATGGAAAATAAATTCTCAGAGGGCTCCAGTTGGGATTTCCATTGAATGAATACAAAAGCTAGCCCGACGGCCTCTCCCCAGCTCTGTAAGATATCAGGAGTGTAGCATCAATGATATATCACAGCAAGCCTGACAGCATCCTGTGGGAAAGACAGAGAGTGACGGAGGTGCCAAGGACCCATCCTTGAACTATGCTCAGTGGCTGATCCAAAATATTTGTATTTCCACTTGCCTTGCATTTACCTTTAAATCACTGAGGGACAATTTCTTAATTCTGCGTTTGGCTGGAGTTCAGGCCTGACAGAGGAGTGGATGGTGCACTGTGCGGGAGAGCTGATTTATAGCACAGAATTATCACACTTTCGAGGTTTATTGGTCAGCTGCCAACAGCACTACCTTGTTTACAGTAAAGATGACTTTCCCAGAAGGAGAGAGGAGAAGGGTTGGGAAACAGTGTTAACAAACAGAATCCATGAATCTAATATTCAACATCAACTAGGCTTCAGTTCAAAAGGATACTCCCAAATTATTTAGTGACAATTGTACTAAATAAACTGGAGGAACAGAGTTACTCTGTACCTAACCCTGTGCTGTACCTGTCCTGGGAGTGTTCAATGGGACAGTGTAGAGGGAGCTTTACTCTGTATCTAACCCCGTTTTTTTTTAACTATCTAACCCCGGTTTTTTTTCACGTCTAGGGGGCCTTTATTCCTCAGGCCCCCTTTATATACATATTTTTAAAATAACTTTATTAAAAACAGATAAATAAACAAAAAACTCAAATTAAAATGCCATTCTCGGCGTCGATGATGCACTCCAGTCCCTGCGGTGCCCACCGGTCGCGGAAGGCCTCATGCTCCCTCTCCAGGGACACCCGGGCGTGAACGGAACCGCAGAAGAGGGGCAGGCAATCGGGGAGGACAGACCCCCCCCAGACGGCCCGCAGCCTGGACCTGTGAATTGCCATCTTGGCCAGGCCCAGGAGCAGACCGACGAGGAGATCCTCCCCCCGGCCCAAACCCCTCCGCACCGGGAGGCCAAAGATAAGGAGCATGGGACTGAAGTGCAGCCAAAACTTGAGCAAAGAACAAAGAACAGTACAGCACAGGAACAGGCCATTCGGCCCTCCAAGCCTGCGCCGATCTTGATGCCTGTCTAAACTAAAACCTTCTGCACTTCCGGGGACCGTATCCCTCTATTCCCATCCTATTCATGTATTTGTCAAGATGCCTCTTAAACGTCGCTATCGTACCTGCTTCCACCACCTCCCCCGGCAGCAAGTTCCAGGCACTCACCACCCTCTGTGTAAAGAACTTGCCTCGCACATCCCCTCTAAACTTTGCCCCTCGCACCTTAAACCTATGTCCCCTAGTAACTGACTCTTCCACCCTGGAAAAAAGCTTCTGACTATCCACTCTGTCCATGCCGCTCATAACTTTGTAAACCTCTATAATGTCACCCCTCCACCTCTGTCGTTCCAGTGAAAACAATCCGGGTTTATCCAACCTCTCCTCATAGCTAATGCCCTCCAGACCAGGCAACATCCTGGCAAACCTCTTCTGTACCCTCTCCAAAGTCTCCACGTCCTTCTGGTAGTGTGGCGACCAGAATTGCACGCAATATTCTAAGTGTGGCCTAACTAAAGTTCTGTACAGCTGCAGCATGACTTGCCAATTTTTATACCCTGTGCCCCGACCGATGAAGGCAAGCATGCCGTATGCCTTCTTGACTACCTTATCCACCTGCATTGCCACTTTCAGTGACCTGTGGACCTGTACGCCCAGATCTCTCTGCCTGTCAATACTCCTAAGGGTTCTGCCATTTACTGTATACCTCCCACCTGTATTAGATCTTTCAAAATGCATTACCTCACATTTGTCTGGATTAAATTCCATCTGCCATTTCTCAGCCCAAGTCTCCAACCGATCTATATCCTGCTGTATCCTCTGACAATCCTCATCACTGTCTGCAACTCTACCAACCTTTGTGTCGTCCGCAAACTTACTAATCAGACCAGCTAAATTTTCCTCCAAATAATTTATATATACTACGAAGAGCAAAGGTCCCAGAACTGATCCCTGCGGAACACCAAAGTCACATCCCTCCATTCAGAAAAGCACCCTTCCACTGCTACCCTCTGTCTTCTATGACCGAGCCAGTTCTGTATCCATCTTGCCAGCTCACCTCTGATCCCGTGTGACTTCACCTTTTGTACCAGTCTGCCATGAGGGACCTTGTCAAAGGCTTTACTGAAGTCCATATAGATAACATCCACTGCCCTTCCTTCATCAATCATCTTTGTCACTTCCTCAAATAACTCAATAAAATTAGTGAGACACGACCTCCCCTTCACAAAACCATGTTGCCTCTTGCTAATATGTTTGTTTGTTTCCAAATGGGAGTAAATCCTGTCCCGAAGAATCCTCTCTAATAATTTCCCTACCACTGACGTAAGGCTCACCGGTCTATAATTTCCTGGATTATCCTTGCTACCCTTCTTAAACAAAGGAACAACATTGGCTATTCTCCAGTCCTCTTGGACCTCACCTGTAGCCAATGAGGATGCAAAGATTTCTGTCAAGGCCCCAGCAATTTCTTCCCTTGCCTCCCTCAGTATTCTGGGATAGATCCCACCAGGCCCTGGGGACTTATCTACCTTAATGCTTTGCAAGACACCCAACACCTCCTCCTTTTTGATAATGAGATGACTGAGACTATCTACATTCCCATCCCTAGGCTCATCATCCACCAAGTCCTTCTCCTTGTTGAATACTGATGCAAAGTACTCATTTAGTACCTCGCCCATTTCCTTTGACTTCCCACATAGATTCCCATCTCTGTCCTTGAGTGGTCCAACCCTTTCCCGAGTTACCCTCTTGCTCTTTATATACGTATAAAAACCCTTGGGATTTTCCTTAATCCTATTTGCCAATGACTTTTCATGACCCCTTTTAGCCCTCCTGACTCCTTGCTTAATTTCCTTCCTACTGTCTTTATATTCCTCAAGTGCTTCGTCTGTTCCTAGCCTTCCAGCCCTTACAAATGCTTCCTTTTTCTTTTTGGGTAAATATTTTTAAAATATATGTTGTGACCTGTGGAGAAGTGAGACTAGAAATAACATTACACTCCGTCGAAACACTTCATAGCGATAATAATAGAGAACAGTCTTTTCACCCGTCTTCTGTTTTGGTGGGGGGTGGGGGGTGCGTGGAATGTCTTCACCCAGGACAGCTAAAGCTGCCCAGGCACACTCCTGTTCCGGGCAGCTCCCGCTGTCCCAGGGCAGGTAGTTGGGATGGGATGGAGCTCCCTATTTGATGATGACTGGTATGACCTGGTGAGAAAGGTGTCTAGGGGCCCCTCTTAGCTTTCACCTGGTCTTACTGTAACAGGGTTTAATTTTAAATACACCGTGTTTTTAGGTGAATCCTTGTTCACTGCTTTCCAATTATAAGACAAAGAAACCAGAACACACAGGCTTTCTTAGGTTTAAAGAAGAAAAGTTGAAATTTATTAAACATAAACTCTAATAGGGTTGACGCCTATGGATACACAACACGCCCACACTAGCCTGCATACACGATACACACATGCAAGTAGAGACAGAAAAGAGCAGAAGAAAAATTAAATTGGAAATATTTGAGGCAATATCTGAAGAGTCGTTGTTACATATCTTGGAGCTCACTGTAGAATCCTTGATTGTTGGTAGTTCTTGTTTTTCGTTGGGGCCCAGTATTCTTCTTAAACCTTGTTTGCTGCAGGAGACATTTCTCTCTTGGGGTTTACGTGCCTTCAGTGGATTCAGAGGCTTGTGAGATAGAGTTGGGAGCAGACAGGAGAGATATTCTCTGTCCAGGAGCAAACAATCTTTCTGAGTTCAAAATCTCTGTGACGAGTTCAAAAAACCCTAGAACAGCCAGTTAGTCATGTGACTAACTGGTCCAACCAGTCCTGGCTCCTGTGGATTGCATAACACCAGCAGGCCCTGGAATATGCTTCCCCACCCCCTCACTGTCTGGTGATCAACATCCATTGTGGGTTGAATGTGTTGGGGAATGGTCCTTTGTCTACACAAGCGCCGTCTGTTTGGATGTAAATGTTTTTTTCAGCCACAGCTGATCTCTTCAACAAGTCATTTCCTCACTCCAGCAACTGTTCAAAATCAATGTTCAGTGCAAAACCTTCCTCTCACCCTCAGACTCAGTCTCTCTCCCTCCCTCCCTGCAGCAGTTGCACAGCCTCCAGCACACAGCCCACAGTCAGCTGAACTTCGTTGTTGCATGCTGGTTCAGAGCAGCTCCAATCAGCCAGCAGTCAATCCAATGCTGTACCTGTCCTGGGAGTGTTTGATGGGGACAGTGTAGAGGGAGCTTTACTCTGTATCCAACCCCGTGCTGTACCTGCCCTGGGAGTGTTTGATGGGGACAGTGCAGAGGGAGCTTTACTCTGTATCTAACCCCGTGCTGTACCTGTCCTGGGAGTGTTTAATGGGACAGTGTAGAGGGAGCTTTACTCTGTATCTAACCCCGTGCTCCCTCTACACTGTCCCATCAAACACTCCTAGGACAGGTACAGCATTGGATTGACTGCTGACTGATTGAAGCTGCCCTGGGAGTTTTTGATGGGGACAGTGTAGAGGGAGTTTTACTCTGTATCTAACCCTGTGTTGTACCTGTCCTGGGAGTTTTGATGGGACAGTGCAGAGGGAGCTTTACTCTGTATCTAACCCCCGTACTGTACCTGTCCTGGGACTGTTTGATGGGACAGTGTAGAGGGAGCTTTACTCTGTATCTAACCCCCGTACTGTACCTGTCCTGGGACTGTTTGATGGGACAGTGTAGAGGGAGCTTTACTCTGTATCTAACCCCGTGCTGTACCTGTCCTGGGAGTGTTTGATGGGACAGTGCAGAGGGAGCTTTACTCTGTATCTAACCCCGTTTTTTTTTTTTTATCTAACCCCGTGCTGTACCTGTCCTGGGAGTGTTTGATGGGGGACAGTGTAGAGGGAGCTTTACTCTGTATCTAAACCCCGTTTTTTTCTTTTCCCTTTTTTTTCTTTTTTTTTTGTCAGTTTGACTGAAGGAGTGCACATATCTGGCTGCTAAATTCTGAACCCACTTGGCTCCCCCTCCACCCAGCACAAATTAATCTGCCCTCGGAGTGTTTGATGGGGACAGTGTAGAGGGAGCTTTACTCTGTATCTAACCCCGTGCTGTACCTGTCCTGGGAGTTTTGATGGGACAGTGTAGAGGGAGCTTTACTCTGTATCTAACCCCGTGCTGTACCTGTCCTGGGAGTGTTTGATGGGACAGTGTAGAGGGAGCTTTACTCTGTATCTAACCCAGTGCTGTACCTGTCCTGGGAGTGTTTGATGGGACAGTGCAGAGGGAGTTTTACTCTGTATCTAACCCCGTGCTGTACCTGCCCTGGGAGTTTTGATGGGACAGTGCAGAGGGAGTTTTACTCTGTATCTAAACCAGTGTTGTACCTGTCCTGGGAGTGTTTGATGGGACAGTGTAGAGGGAGCTTTACTCTGTATCTAACCCAGTGCTGTACCTGTCCTGGGAGTGTTTGATGGGACAGTGCAGAGGGAGTTTTACTCTGTATCTAACCCCGTGCTGTACCTGCCCTGGGAGTTTTGATGGGACAGTGCAGAGGGAGTTTTACTCTGTATCTAAACCAGTGTTGTACCTGTCCTGGGAGTGTTTGATGGGACAGTGTAGAGGGAGCTTTACTCTGTATCTAACCCAGTGCTGTACCTGTCCTGGGAGTGTTTGATGGGACAGTGCAGAGGGAGTTTTACTCTGTATCTAACCCCGTGCTGTACCTGCCCTGGGAGTTTTGATGGGACAGTGCAGAGGGAGTTTTACTCTGTATCTAACCCAGTGCTGTACCTGTCCTGGGAGTGTTTGATGGGACAGTGTAGAGGGAGCTTTACTCTGTATCTAACCCAGTGCTGTACCTGTCCTGGGAGTGTTTGATGGGACAGTGCAGAGGGAGTTTTACTCTGTATCTAACCCCGTGCTGTACCTGCCCTGGGAGTTTTGATGGGACAGTGCAGAGGGAGTTTTACTCTGTATCTAACCCAGTGCTGTACCTGTCCTGGGAGTGTTTGATGGGACAGTGTAGAGGGAGCTTTACTCTGTATCTAACCCTGTGTTGTACCTGTCCTGGGAGTGTTTGATGGGACAGTGCAGAGGGAGTTTTACTCTGTACAGGGTGACGGTGCTTCACTGTGATTTTTCTATGGTCACTTGGTCGTACAGAATTGAGAATTGCTGAAAAAAGAGACATACGGTCAAAGCTTTTCATCTTGCACTCATCAGGACAGATGCAAGAATGCAAATTTCAAAGGGAGCAACAATTTATACAGCATGAGAAAAAGGGTGCTGATTGGTTGGCAAGTTGAGTCTGATTGGTCGAGGCGTTCCCGTGGAGAATACACATGGGCACTATTGCTCCCCATGCTTTGGTTTAATTCAAAAAAGGCACATGGCCTGGACATGTTCCTTCTGCCTGCAGAGGACAGGTCCCTACGTATGAATATATGAAGCATCTAGCAAGCGTAAGAGCCACATCGCGAGCCCGACTGATGATTTTAAATTGTGTTTTAAATTGAGTTTTGCAAGTGCTGGCTGGTTGAGTACAGTTAGTACCCTGCCTATTGTGAACAGCCAAAGGGACATGTTGCTTGATACGATCGGCCAGTTGTTGGGACGTTCGGCCTATGTACCAGGCATTACACTGGAACTGGAATTCATGTACCATGTTACTCATTTGCGTGGAGGACAGAATGTCTTTTTATCTTGACAGCAGCAACATGCTTGTGGAAAACACCACTGGTGTTGAAAAGCTTCGACAACATGGTTTTTCTGTGTTATGTTTGTGAGAGGGGAACGATATAAATGCCGCTGCGTTTGTTTATACTCCAGTGACTTGAGCCTATTATCCAAGCTTAACATTCCAGTGCAGTACTGTGGGAACACTGCACTGTCAGAGTTACCGTCTTTCGGATGAGACATTAAATTGAGGCCCTGTCGGCCCTCTCAGGTGGAGGTAAAACATCCCAGGGCACTATCTTTAAGAAGAGCAGGGGAGTTTTCCCAGGTGTCCTGGCCAATATTTATCCCTCAATCAACATCGCAACAAACAGATTTATCACATTGTGTTTGTGGGATCTTGCTATGTACCAATTAGCTGCCATGCTTTATAAATAAATGCAAGTTAAACAGCTCAATAGACAGTGCACTTGGGTACCATGCCACTGAGCAACACTCTCACTGAATGATCGACCGTCTATGACCCATAATGGGCACTGGGAAGATGAGAAGTTTGGTGAAAGCCAGGGTGAGGGAACGGTGATACAAGAGTTGGAATGATTATTTACAAGGTCCTTCTGCACATGTGCACTCATCCTACAACAGCAGATAGATTCCTGCAATCCAATCACTGACACACTGACACAAGTAACACAGTGTGAGAGATCCCTCGCAGGATGTAACTGGAACCTACAATGAAGGTGTGAATAGCAGGAGGATTCGATTGCAAAAAGGGCAAAATGCCAAATGGTAAATCTACTCCCGTGATCTGTCAACCGTGTCCAAGGATATGATAAATATTTCACCTGTGACGACACCAAGCAAATGACAAACCAGTCCTCCTTCGGGACCCGAGAGAGAGATACGAGAGTATACGCAGCACACTGATAACTCCAGCCTCGAATGCCTAGCAGAGGGGCAAGAGGGGGCAAGATCTGGGAAAGGTTTGTGTGTGTCTGACCCAGAACCTGCACAATATTTAACGGCACATTGGAATATTACACCAGCCAACTCCCCGCCTCACCTCTCCGACTACCCTCTCTGACTCCTCTTCGCACCCAACTCCCCTCCCCTCCCCCTCCCCGACACCCCTCCCCGGCTCCTCTCCCCCTCCCCGACTCCTCTACCCCTCCCGACTCCCCTCCCCCTCCCCGACTCCCCACCCTCTCCCAGATGCCCCTCCCCCTCCCCCTCTGCTACATCCCACTTCCTCCCCAACTCCACCTCCCCCCCGCCCCAACTCGTCTCCCCCTCCCCTCCTGTCCCTGGCACTCCTTCTCCTCCTGAACTCCCATCCCCCACTCCCCACTCCCCACCCCCTCCTTAATTCAATCCCTCTCTCTCTGACTCCCTTTCCCAGCCTACCATCTACCCTCCCCAAATACCAACAATTCCCCTCTTCGTCTGCCCTTTCCTCCCTGATTCCTCTCCCCCAACTACCACCTCCACTGCCCACCTCCCTTCCCCCTCCCCCTTCTCATCCCTGACCCTGCCCACCCCCTCCCCACCCTCTCTCCTCCCCAAGTAAATGATTGGCTGTAAAGGATTTCAGAGAGTTCCTGATGCTTTGAAAGACGCTGTCTTTTTTACTATTTGTCATTGAGTCACATGATCTGACGACACCAGCAAATGTTTGAAGATGAAAACTCGCCTCTTCTTGCTCCCCATAAATGTTGTGAAGAGCCTGCCAGCGACACTCGATCACTGACCACCCTGGGTACACAGAGTGTCGGCATTCACCCTCACTCCACCATCACCCCACCATCATTTATGGTCACTCCACCGTCATCCACCGTCATCCACCATCATTCATGGTCACTCCACCGTCATTCATGGTCACTCCACCGTCATTCTCAGTCACTCCACCGTCATTCCACCGTCATCCACCAACGCTCACCGTCATTCACCGTCACTTCACCGTCATTCTCCGTCAGTCCACCATCATTCACCATCATCCACCAAAACTCACCGTCATTCACCGTCACTTCACCGTCATTTTCCGTCACTCCACCATCATTCCACCGTCATTCACCGTCATTCAGTGTCACTCCACCATCATTCACCGTTGCTCCACTGTCACTCCACCGTAATTCCCCGTCACTCCACCGTCATTCCACCATCACTCCGCTGTAATTTACTGTCACTTCACTCACTCCACCTTTCCCCCAGTAAGCTGAATCCACAATCAATCTTATTTCGATGTCACTAACACTAGCACATTCTTATTCAGAAGTTTATGACATTGGAACTTTATCAAATCCCTTTCTCGAAAGTGTCCGTGTGGTCTCGCCCTCACCATTGCTTTAATTACCTCCACGGGGAATTTCAGCAACTTAGTGAGGCGTAGCTCAGTGTTCCGGAATCTTCCACTCACCAGCCCTTGTGCTGTTTAGACAGTGTTGACACTAGAAATGCTGCCAAGCACTTTAACCCACCGTGTCTGTGACCTCTCATTTCCAGGATTCTTCAGTGTTGAGATAAACTACTAGATGTTTCTTTCTAATCTTAATTCATTCTTGAGATGCGAATGTCACTGACAAGGCTGACATTTATTGCCCAACCCTAGCTGGGGAGTCTCGGACTGGGAGACATAGTCTAAAAATTAAGACTAGGCTTTTCAGGAATGAAATTAGGAAAAACTTCGACACACAAAGGCCTGGATTCTACAGAGGCCTCGACATCGGGATCCGTGGCTGGGGGCGGGGGGGGGGGTGGGGAAGGGGGGGGTTTCTGAAGATGGCTCCAGATGAGGTCCGTCATGGACCTTGACGACGGCAGGGCCCAGCCTGATATTGCCGGCGATGGCGAGGCCTCATGGCGGCACACCCAAAAAACCCCCCCCGCAACCACCACGCCCCCGCCCGCTGCTCGGTGATGGGATCGCAATTTCAATATTTAAATAAATTAAAATACCTGAATTAAAGAGTCTCCCATCACCTGCTACTGTCCCGCCTCAGTCTTCGCCCCAGCAGCCGGCAATCCCATGTCTTCGGGTCCCCGCCCAGGGAAACGGGGCGGAACACTGGTGGGAAGTTGGGGGGGTGGTGGAGGTAGGTTTATCAGTGCGATGGGGACGGGGTCAAATTAACGTCATGGGTGTCGGGGACGGTGGGAAGGGTTATAGTTTAAAGTTTGTGCAGTTTGCGGGGGTGGGGGGAGAAGGTCAGATGGTAAAGGTAAGTGTTTTGTGGGGGGGGGGAGGGCAAATAATTAATTTAATTGTTATGGGGGGGTGGGGGAGGGGCAAAATGCCATGTAACTTTAAATATTTAAATCTGCCTGTAGGACTAAGAGCCCTTTAAAAATGGCACCATTGCCAGGGAGGGACGGCCCACCCCCTCCACATGATTGGAAGGGGGCGGGGCCTGCCCTGGATATTTAAATGAGCCACGGCGCTTGGCAGAACAGGCACGAGGGGCTGAATGGCCTCCTCATGTTCCTATGTTTTTGTTCCCAGTTGTCCTGGGAAGCTGGTGCTGGGCCTTCTTCCCGAACCACTGGTAGTGGTTTGATGCAACCGAGTGACCGCTTCAGAGAGCAGCTATGAGTCAATCATGTTGGTGTGGGACTGGAGTCACATATAGGCCCAGAGCAGATAAGGACAGCTGGCTTCCTTCTCTAAGAGACATTAGAAACAGAGAAAATTTACAGCACAGAAGGAGGCCATTCAGCCCATCGTGTCTGTGCCAGCTGAGGAAATGTTATCCTGCCTAATCCCACCTTCCAGGTCTTGGTCCATAGCCCTTGGTCCATAATTACACCACGTCAAGTGCTTATCCAAGTGTTTCTTAAATTGAATGAGGATTTTTTGCCTCAACCACCCTTTCAGGCAGTGAGTTCCAGACCCCCACCGCCCTCTGGGTGAAACAAATACTCAACTCCCCACTAAACTGATTACTTTAAATCTGAGCCGCCGGTTATTGATCTCTCTGCTAATGGAGTTAGGCACTTCCTATCCACTCTATCTAGGCCCCTTGTAATTTTATACACCTCAATTAAATCTCCCCTCAGCGAACCAGTTAGGTTTTTACAACAATTCAACAGCTTCTTGGTCACATTTACTGAGACCAGCTTTTAATGCGCAAATTTTTATTGGCTGAATTCAAATTCAGTGAGATTTGATAAACGTGATTAAATTGAGGTACAAGTACTAAAAGGAGTCTGACACTCTGACTAGGAGTAAAAACAAGAAATGCTGGAATCACTCAGCAGGTCTGGCAGCATCTGCGGAAAGAGAAGCAGAGTTAATGTTTCGGGTCAGTGATCCCTTCTACGTTAACTCTGCTTCTCTTTCCACAGATGCTGCCAGACCTGCTGAGTGATTCCAGCATTTCTTGTTTTTATTTCAGATTTCCAGCATCCGCAGTATTTTGCTTTTACTCTGACTAGGAGGTTGGTTAAAGAAGAGAAAACACAGTGGGCAGTGGTTAAATGGACGTTTACTGGGCTGGGGAGATGTGAACAGTGCTTTCTGTGAGGATGACCAACTTCTGACCATTCTTCCACCCCAAATAAATGACGTCTGGAAACCAGCTGGCCAGTTTTACAAGTTCAGGATAATATCATAACCATTGAACATCTCTCTCCACCACGCACAGCCTTCTACACCAACATCCTTCACGGGTTATTAACAAAACCCTGCAACCCTGGAAAAATCGGAGCGTCCAATGGAAATCCAAAGCATGCTCAATCTTTGTGCCCACAATAGATACCGTTATCGAACCCCGTTTTTATTTTTTTGTTCTTTTCTTTTCTTATTTTCCAAAGATAACTTCTTGCTCCTTCCCTGTTTCCGCCCCACCCCCCCCCCCCCCCAACGCCCCCAAACCCCCACACCGGCCCTTTACCCCACAACATCAATTCTCCATGGATGGGCGAGGCAGCACTGATTTTGGCAGGCTATCTAACTACAGGAGGCATCGCCAGTGACCCGAATGCCCTCTTCACACATCCTTTCCAGCAGCTAGTACTGGTGATGATCAGGGGTGGACACCCAGGCAAAATTCCAGCCCCTCCTTTTAGCTCACAGACAACCCCTGCAAAATCATCCCTGTGAGTGTTTAATGGGACAGTGTAGAGGAGATTTACTCTGTATCTAACCCCCGTACTGTACCTGTCCTGGGAGTGTTTGATGGGGACAGTGTAGAGGGAGATTTACTCTGTATCTAACCCCGTGCTGTACCTGTCCTGGGAGTGTTTGATGGGACAGTGTAGAGGGAGCTTTACTCTGTATCTAACCCACGATTTAAAAAAAAATAACTTTATTAAAAACAGATAAATAAACAAAAAAAAACTCAAATTAAAATGCCATTCTCGGCGTCGACAATGCACTCCAGTCCCTGCGGTGCCCACCGGTTGCGGAAGGTCTCAAGCGTACCGGCGGACACCACATGTTCCTTCTCCAGAGACACCCGGGTGCGAACGTAACCGCGGAAGAGGGGCAGGCAATCGGGGAGGATGGACCCCCCTGACGGCCCGCAACCTGGACCTGTGAATTGCCATCTTGGCCAGGCCCAGGAGCAGACCGACGAGGAGATCCTCCTCCCGGCCCATGCCCCTCCGCACCGGGTGCCCAAAGATCAGGAGCGTGGGACTGAAGTGCAGCCAGAACTTGAGGAGCAGCCCCTTCAGATACTCAAAGAGGGGCTGCAACCTCGTACACTCCGTATATACGCGGAACACGGACTCGTCCAGGCCGCAGAAAGTTCAGGCAGCCTGGGAGTGCGTGAACCTACTTAAAGGTCTATTGCACGGGACTGCTCTGTGCAGCACCCTCCATCCCAGGTCCCCCATGTAAAGGGGGAAGACTCCCGCGTACAGAGACCTCCATCGGGGTTTCCCCTCGCCGCCAGATGGCAACGCGGACCGCCAGGGCGTGTCCGGCCGGCTGACGAGGGCGAGGAAGTGGAGAGTGTGCAGGAGCAGCCCGTACAGGAAACCTCTCCACGCCGATTGGAATGGCACGGAGGGCATTTCCGAGAGGCGGCTCAGGTTGTGCGGGACCGGCTCCTGAGGAGGGTTTCGGGGCCTGGGTCCGATGAGCAGTTCCGGCCGAGCGGGAGTCAGCTCGGCCGGGATCGCACCGCACTTCCAAGCCCCCTCGCTACCCGCAGTGAGGGGCGTCCCGGGGGTTTCGGCTACTCCTCCGCCGGCGGGGGAGCGCCCTGACTGGAGGCAACCATGTTCCAGACTCGGAATAGATCCCGGTAAAAGACAGGCAACTCACTCAGAGAGGCGCGGCTAACGGACTCCACCGGGAGCTGCGTGTCGTCTTGAAGGCAGTGACACTGGCGAAAAAAATACGTCGCCAGCGCACACCATCTGGGAGGACGCTCGACGTACAGGTATCTCTGCAGGGTCCGAAGGCGGAGAGTCGCAGCCTGGGTGCGGACGCACACCAGCGACTGACCGCCCTCCTCAATCAGGAGACTCAGGACCGCGGCAGAGACCCAGTGTTTCCTCTTGCCCCAGAAGAAATCGACGAGTTTCTTCTGGATCTTGGTGGCAAATATAGGGGGCGGGGCCAAAGTGACCAACCGGGACCACAGCATGGAGGCCTCCAGTTGGTTTATGACCAACGCTCGGCCCCTGTAGGAAAGCACTCGGAGCAGTCCTGTCCAGCGCCCCAGCTGAGTGGTGACTTTCGCCTCCAACTCCTGCCAGTTTGCCGGCCAGGCTTCCTCAGCGAGGCTAAGGTGGACTCCCAGATAGAGGAGGTGCGTGGTGCTCCACGCAAAAGGTGTCATCTCCTCCGGCAGGGAGTCCACCCGCCACTGACCAACCAGGAGACCGGAACATTTCTCCCAATTGATCACGCAAAGACTGAGCCGGACTGGGCTGATGTCTGACATCACCTCCAGCAGATGATGCAGGTGGTAGAGGAGGAGCTGACTGGGATTAAAGGGCAAGACGTTTGATAACGGAACCCGCTGTGCAGTGGCCTCCAGAAGGTCCACCGGCAGGGAGCTCCCCCCACCAGTGAGCCCCTTACTCAGGGCCAGGGACACCACCCACTCGTTCTTCAGGAAATATACATCTTCGAAGCTGCCACAATGACCGTCGGCCGTTCCCTTTACACGCGCCTCAATTGTCATATTTGGGTGGGTGTAACTCTTCACCCCATGCTTTGTTGTCAAAAGTTTGAAAGGTGACGGGGCAACAGGATCGGCTACAGCAGCTGCTGCAGCATAGGAAGGCCCCGCCACCGGAGAGGACTGAAAAGGCATGGGGTAGAAGAGTTACACCCACTGTGTATTGAGAGAGAGAGAGAGAGGGGTAAAACAATTATCAGACATAACAATAAATCGATACTGTAAGGAGTGAGAGGCAAAGAGGAAGAGGCTGAGGCAGAGGAAGGCCAGGAGGAATCAATCTTTGTAGTTGCAATATCGATCAGTCTTAACACCGGTCGTCTGATTGGAGGAGGGTGATGTCTTCACCTGGGAGAGCCGAAACTGCCCAGACACACCCTTTTCCAGGTGTTATCGCACAACAATAAAGTCTCTTCACCCAGGCAGCTCCCACTGTCCCTGGCCTAATGGTTGGCGTGCGGAGGGAGCTCCCGATTCGATGCTAACGACACAGGAACTCCCCACTGAAACAGGCAGCCCAACCCTGGGTCTTCTCTTCCCCCTTCAACAATCAAATAAAAAAGACTTCAATGCTCCAATCAACCTCACAAAGAATTTCGAGTCCTTGTGTCTTCCTGTTGCCTTCATTTGGTGACAGAATAAGTATAAACCTTCCTCTCTGTCTCATTCTTTCTCTCCCTGCTGCAGTTTCACTGTTTCAACTCACAGCTCACAGTCCACGGTCAACAGTCAACAGACAACAGTCAACAGTCAGCTGAGACTCTTTGTGCACTCAGCACTCAGTATTCCCAATTAGGCAGCAGCCAACTCCAGGTTTGATGGGACAGTGTAGAGGGAGCTTTACTCTGTATCTAACTCTGTGCTGTACCTGTCCTGGGAGTGTTTGATGGGACAGTGTAGAGGGAGCTTTACTCTGTATCTAACCCTGTGCTGTACCTGTCCTGGGAGTGTTTAATGGGACAGTGTGGAGGGAGATTTACTCTGTATCGAACCCTGTGCTGTACCTGTCCTGGGAGTGTTTGATGGGGACAGTGTAGAGGGAGCTTTACTCTGTATCTAACCCTGTGCTGTACCTGTCCTGGGAGTGTTTGATGGGACAGTGTAGAGGGAGCTTTACTCTGTATCTAACCCTGTGCTGAACCTGGTAGTATCTTGGTGAATCTGACTGGTGCTCTGAGTGTGATATCTCTCATCTCGCCACAGACAAATACTCTGTAAAAAAAAGTTGAAGAAATTTCTGGAAATTTAGGGAGTAAATGCTGTTGAAATGTTTGCGTAGTCTCTGAGCTGCTCTCCCTTTTTCTGTGAGGTGTTTTAAGCAGGTTGTAAAGCCACACCCAGCAGTGTTTGGTATGAACACTGTAACTCGGAGCACTTACACCCTCGGGCAACTAAGGTTGATCGGCCATCTCTGATGTCACTTCCCTCGATCGCAGCTGTTCACCTGTGTGGGGTTTGAGGGCCTTCAGTGCAAGGTGCTCCCTCCCTGAACTACAGAGGAGTACGGGACTACAAGAAGCGAGACAGACTTGGGGGAATAGAGGTAGAAGAAGGGAGGAGAGACGGACGCAGACAGGGAGAAGGCGAGGGAGACCGAGAGAGAGGAGACGAGTAAGATTGATAAAGACTGAGAGACGGTAAAAGGAACAGACAGTGCATCAGAGCAAGCCGAAGCAAATGTGAGGCAGTTTGAATAAGAGAATATAAGAGAGAGATAGAAGGTATAGGGAGCAAGAGGGAGAGGGAGAGAGATAGGTAGAGAGACTGATGTAGATAGAAATAGAGATTGAGAGAGACGCAGGGAGCGGGAGAGAGAGATAAAGAACGGAGAGCAGGAGATAGAGATAGAGAAGAGGGACCAGGAGAGAGAATAGAGAACGGGGAGCAGGAGAGAGAGATAGAGAGACGAACAAAATCTCCTGTCACAATCTGGCTGTGGACACCAGTTTGCAGAGAGGTGGGTCAACTCTCTAAGACCAGCGTCTGGACCTGTGCAGATTATGGAGGGAGCCCTGCAGTTGGTAAGTGTTCTCTCTGTAACACTGAGACCCACAGCATTGCAGAATGTGTTTGCTAAGCAGTAAAGGAATTCAAGTAGAGCAATTACATACAACAAGAGTAAACATTCAGGAAATAAAGTTGATGATTGTGCACTGTTTGAGTATGTAATGGCATCTATCCAAGGGAGGCTGGAAGGATAATCACAGGTCAGGAGACAATCTTTAACATCATGGGAAATTTCTAACTGACAAAATCCTCCTGCAAGATTTCCATCTCCTGTCTTCTGACTCCTCGCTGTGAGATTTCCAGGCACCAGCCAGGACTGGGACATCGGTCACACTGACTACAGGCACGGCCAATGTCCGACTCATTTTCTCTTATCCTCCTGTCACTGGCTTTCCCTCCTCACTCACGATTCTTGTGAAACAGCACAATGGCCCTCAGGCACGGAAGGGCAGGGAGAGACAGAGGGGAGGGAAGGGGAGGGCACGAGGGAGAGGAGGGAGAGGGGAGAAGGGGGGAGGGGTGAAGGAGAGGGGAGGGAGGGAGGAGGGGTGAGGAGGAGAGGATAGTGAGGGAGAGGACAGAGAAGAGAAGGAGCTGAGGGAGAGGGGAGGGAGGGAGAGAGGAAGGCAGGGGAGGAGGGGATTCTGAGGGTCAGGGGAAGATGACAAGAGGTACAGTGGAGGGGAGGGAGAGAGGAGGGGGACAGCAGAGGAGGAGAGGGGAAGAAAAAAGAGGAAGAAAGGAAAGGGGAGAGGGGGGGAGGAGAAGATATGATGAGGGGGAAGGAAGAATAGAGGAAAGGCCTAGACCTGGAGGAAGGGAGGGCGATGGAAGGGAGGGCAAGTAGAAGGGAGCGTGAAGGGATGGAGGGTGAGGAAGGGAGGGCAAGGGAAAGGGAATGGAGAGGGAGGAGGAAGGGTTGGGGGCGCTTTTTGCTTTCACTTCTTCTACTTGTCTTCAGTTTAATGTCCTTGCTGCATGTCCAGACCTCGAGCCCAGCTCACTATCAAGTCATTCCAATCTGCTCTACCACCTCTACCCCCCCCCCCCCCCCAACACCATTCCATCATTGGTAGCCATATCTTTATCACCTCCCCACATTCTGCATCTCCTCACTAAATACCTCCCTAGTCACTATCCTCTCCTCAAAGCCTATCATACTGGACTGAGCTTGTCTCCAACTCCATGCTTCATGCTCAGCCACCTCTCTGCTGGAGAATCCTGGAGCAATTTCCCTTGTGAAAATGAAGGTAACTACAAATTATGAAAGATTGTTTATCCCAGCAGTCATAGTAATAGTGAAAGCCACCTGTTAAAACTGCAGACTCAATTAGATTAGAGATTAGAGTTAGAGTGAGGGTTAGGGTTAGGTTGAGGGTTAAGGTGAGGGTGATAGTTAGGGATTATGGGTTAGGTTGAGGGTTAGTGTTAGGGTTAGTGTTAGGGGTTAGGGTGTGGGCTCGGCTGTTGGTTAGGGTTAGGGTTATGATTAGGGTGAGGGTTGGGGTTAGGATGAGGATGACAGTGAAGGTTGGGGTTAGGGGTGAAGGTTAGGGGTGAGGGTGAGGGTTAGGGTTAGGGTGAGGTGAGGGTAGGGGTGAGGGTTAGGGTGAGGGTTGGGGTGAGTGTGAGGGCTAGGGGTAGGGTTAGGGTTAGGGTTAGGGTTAGGGTGAGGGTGAGGGCTAGGGGTAGGGTTAGGGGTAGGGTTAGGGTTAGGGTTATTATACTTCTAACAGAAAGTACGGGTTAGATTTGGATAGGGGGTTAGAGGTTAGGGGTTAGGTTTAGAGGTTAAGGGTTGTGGGTTAGAGTGACACTTCGAGTGAGGGTGAGGTTTAGTGTAAGGGTTAGGGGTTAAGGTGAGGATTAGTGTGAGGGTTAGAGTGAGGTGAGGGTTATGGTTAGGATGAGGGTGAGGGTTAGGGTTAGGGTACATTAGGGTTAGGGTTACAGTTAGGGTTAGGGTTGGGCAGAGTTATGGGTAGCATTAGCGTTGGGGTACATTAGTGTTAGGGTTACAGTTAGGGTAGGGTTCGGATTAGGGTACATTAGGGTTAGGGTTACAGTTAGGGTAGAGATCAGGTTATGGTTAGGGTTAGGGTGTGGGTAGGGTTAGGGTTATGGTAGAGTTAGGGTTAGGGTTAGCATTCGGGTGCGTTAGGTTTAGGGTTACAGTTAGGGTAGAGTTCAGATTATGGTTAGGGATCTGGTTAGGGTTAGGTTATGGTAGAGTTAGGGTTATGGTTAGGGTTAGGTTACATTAGGGTTAGGGTTAGGGTTACA
>NC_090371.1:9757100-9759600 GCF_036365525.1 Heterodontus francisci | reverse complement strand
AAAATCCCAAAAATCGCAATTAAATCACCCCTTAATCTTCTATATTCCAGGAAATACCAGCCTAGTTTATCTAATCTCTCCTCATAGTCTAACCTTTGGAGCCCTGATAAAATTCTGGTGAATCTGCACTTCATCGAAAGCCAATATATCCTTCCTATATTTGGGTGCCCAGATGGGTACTCACTGCTCCAGGTGTGTTCTAACCAGAGCTTTGTATAGCTGTAGCAAAATTTCAACCCCTTTATACTCTAACTGTCTGGTTATAAAGGCTAACATTCTTGAGGTGTGGAGTCCAAAACTGAATGTAGTCTAACCAGAGCCCTTTAAAAATGTAACAGAATATCCTCCCCCTTGAATTTCAGACCCTTTGAGATAAAGGTCAACATTTCATGAGCCTTTCTGTGTGTTTTTTCTACCTGTCTACTCACATAAGACTGGCTTTGAAGAGTAGCCAGCTGGGCAAGATTCTAGAGGGAGTCAGACTCGTCGCACAGTCCCTGAGCACCAGGGTCCCTCGAGGAAGAGGGGTCCTCGTACTGTCCCTGAGGACCAGGGTCCCTTAAGGAAGGGGAGGGACTCCTCGCACTGTCCCTGGGTACCAGGATCCCTCCAGGAAGAGGGGCTCCTCGTACTGTTCCTGAGCACCAGGGTCCCTCAAGGAAGGTGACTCCTCGTACTGTCCCTGGGCACCAGGATGCCTCCAGGAAGAGGGGCTCCTCATACTGTCCCTGAGCACCAGGATCCCTCCAGGAAGAGGGGCTCCTCATACTGTCCCTGAGCACCAGGATCCCTCCAGGAAGAGGGGCTCCTCATACTGTCCCTGAGCACCAGGATCCCTCCAGGAAGAGGGGCTCCTCATACTGTCCCTGAGCACCAGGGTCCTTCGAGGAAGGTGACTCCTTGTACTATCCCTGGGCACCAGGGTCCCTCAAAGAAGAGGCGGGAGCTCTTCGCACTGTCCCTGATCACCAGGGTCCCTCAAGGAAGGGGGGACTCCTCATACTGTCCCTGAGCACCAGGGTCCCTCAAGGAAGGGGGGACTCCTCATACTACCCCTGAGCACCTTCCACGAGGAAACGGAGGGCAAGTGAGGCAATGAAATCAACGTTATTTCAAACTGATGTCTGATGGTTTAAGTTGCCAGTGGAACACACACTCTGACAAAACTGCATTTTAGTTCAACTTCAAACCAGAGTTTCCCGACAAGGGAAGATCGTTCCACCCAATCAGGATCTCAGAAAGAGTTAGGGGCTAGGATGAGGATTCCCCCTCCTATCACTTCCTCATTGGTGCTCTGCTTAGATGTCAGTATTTCCTCCTCCCCTTTTAATAATCTTGCTGTCATAAGCTCAGAGCCCTCACTGGCCCTGAGAGGATCCCCACGTGTAGTTGATTCCATCACTCCACGGGAAGCAAAAGACATCAGCACAAATTCCCGAGAGTTCTGGTCTGTTACTGAGTACTGCAGACCCAGAAGAATTCCTCTGCGGTTTCTGTTAGTCAGGAATCTTATACAGGTTCCATCCTATTAATGTATAAGTGTGTCAGCAACTGTCTGTGTGTGTGTATGTTTTATGTGTATGTTTGCCTGGTGTGTCTGTGTGTTTGTGTGTGTTTGTGTTGTGTGTCTGGGTGTGTATGTGTGTGTCTGTATGTCAGTGTGTGTATGTGAGTGTCTGCATGTGTGTGTGTGGCTTTGTTTGTCTATGTGCTTGGATGTGTGTGTGTGTGTATGTGTGTTTCTGGATATGTGTCTGTGTGTGTGTTTGTGTTGTGTGTCAGTGTGTGTGTATTTCTGGATGTGTCAGTGTGTGAGTGTGTGTGTGTGTATGTGTGTTTGTGTTGTGAGTCAGTGTGTGTGTATTTCTGGATACGTGTCAGTGTGTGTGTGTGTGTATGTGTGTTTATGTTGTGTGTCAGTGTGTGTGTATTTCTGGATATGTGTCAGTGTGTGTGTGTGTATGTGTGTTTGTGTTGTGTGTCTGTGTGTGTGTATTTCTGGATATGTGTCAGTGTGTGTGTGTATGTGTGTTTGTGTTTGTGTTGTGTGTCAGTGTGTGTGTATTTCTGGATATGTGTCAGTGTGTGTGTGTGTGTGTATGTGTGTTTGTGTTGTGTGTCTGTGTGTGTGTATTTGTGTGTTTGTGGTGTGTGTCAGTGTGTGTGTATTTGTGTGTTTGTGGTGTGTGTCAGTGTGTGTGTATTTCTGGATGTGTGTCAGTGTGTGTGTGTATGTGTGTTTGTGTTGTGTGTCTGTGTGTGTGTATTTCTGGATATGTGTCAGTGTGCGTGTGTGTATGTGTGTTTGTGTTGCGTGTCAGTGTGTGTGTATTTCTGGATATGTGTCAGTGTGTGTGTGTGTGTGTGTGTTTGTGTTGTGTGTCAGTGTGTGTGTGTATGTGTGTTTGTGTGTTTGTGTTGTGTGTCAGTGTGTGTGTACTTCTGGATATGTGTCAGTGTGTGTGTGTGTGTGTGTGTGTGTGTGTTTGTGTTGTGTGTC